>NC_081540.1:15939795-16054795 GCF_030273125.1 Centropristis striata
AAACATAGCAAAAATTTCAGCATATGTGCCCCTCTGCATCCTTTATAGATAATATAAATTTTAACTTTCTACATACATTTTTTACGTGTTTTATACATTTTTATAGCACCCATGGTCCTCAGGGGTCAAAAAGGACCTCATGACATTAGACTGCTTTTAGGAAATGTAGAAAAAAATATTACCAACTTTTTTTTCACCTTTTAAGGTAACTCATGACCAAAAAAAATTATATTTCATTTTCATTTTTTTTCATTATTATTGGTCAATTTTATTCAAATATACAAATATCAAAACATAAGTTTCACTAAAAGTTGACATGACCTACTCTGTGCATTCCAATCAAGAATTATTTTTTTCCACTATTACTATTGAAAAAAGTATCCAGGTTTTTTTTTTTACTTTTTTCTCTCTTGAAATAGAGGCCTAATTTTGAATATTTGATTAAATTGACCAATAATAAAGAAAAAAAATATGAAAATTATATATCAATCAATTAATTTTGGGGGCATGAGTTGCCTTAAATTATAAAATGATTTTTTTTTTTAAAAGTTGGTAATATTTTTTTTCTACATGTCCTAAAAACAGTCGTGTCATTGGATCCTTTTTGACCCCTGAGGACCATGGGTATATAGTTGACGGGAGGACCACACAAGGGTTAAAAAAAAAAAAAAAAACAATTTATGAAAGTAGTTTATGTTAATAACAGTCTTTGACAAACACTCTCCAGTAAATAAATGGTCAAACTGTAAATTTGTGAGGTGAAAAACAGGATTAAAGCTTGCAAAGAAGGTGAATATGAATGGATAGGTTGATAATTCTATTGACACCAGAGCTTGGAAACACCATGGTAATAGTTAGGTAATAATCTGATAATAGTGGCGAATACTTTCAAAAGCTTTCAGTGTAAAAGTACCCAAATGCATCCTATACTAAATTTAAGCCATTAATGGCTATGACTCTGGTATTACAAATACACCTTATTATCAAAATAGTACTGCAGTATTAATATCAGAAGAAAACAGGATTAAAGCCTACAACGAAAATGCTTCACAGCACCACTTGAGGACACACACACACACACACACACACACACACACACACACACATGAATTTATCCAAAGCTGTTTAACCCTACATTTTCAACTTCCAATAAATCTCTCTCTCACTCACACACACACACACACACACACACACACACACACACACACACTTACACACACACACAAGAGTACATCAATATTAGTCACAGGAGCACATACTTCAGGTACCAGTTGACATGACAAATTGGAAAAAAGAAATGGTAATAGTTTGGGTAATAGTCTGCTAACAGTAGTGAGTAACATTGACATTGACACAATGTAAATCTTAAATGGTGAAGTAAACTACCAGTTCATCATTACAGTATTTTTTTACAGCCCTGACTCCATGGTTAAATGTATATCCCCATGATTATATTTTCTTTTTAACGTCTCATTACCAAGTGACATGAGTTTCAGTTTAATATTATCCAAATACACCGAATGTTCAAATTTAGCCATTGATGAGTATGACATTGGTATTACTATTACACCTTATTACATAAGAATACCAAATCATCCTCACAAAAAACAGGACTATTATCAAGAAGCTACCATCAAAATCCACATACAATTAGCTACATATCACAGTTAATAAAAAAATTAATCAGGCCAACATTGTACACAAACCCTACATTAAAAATGGCATTTAGACAACATTAATCAAGGAAAATAGCATAAGCTAGCAATTCTTTTTGCATTATTATTAGCATAATGACACCTTTCCAGATAGACACAAGACAAAACACAGCAATCATGAACTGTTGTGGCCTAGATTATCAACTCACAATGCATTATATGCTGTCTGTCAGTAGCATCAAATCAGTCAAACCATGCAATGCACTCTTAGAATCAATAGTGTTTGCTAACACCAGACACATCTACTGTTAAAACAACTGTTAGCCTCATGGTAACTGTAACATGGAGTAACTGTGAAGATATTCTGCCTCGACGGACCATTTATAAATTGCTTCGACATGATGCTAAAGCTAGCTCGCTAGAGAGCGCTAGCTCAGACCTAAGACCAGTAGCCGCGAATAAATTAGCAAAATAAAATGACAAACATCGTCCAAATGAAACTCAAATAACTTGCAAATACATTTCACAAAATGTTCGACAGTAGTTTAAAAGTTAAAATATGAAAATGCTTACATTGTAAGGCACAATTGTAACGGTAGTATGCTAGCAAAACACGTCTTACCTCAGACGAAAAGCCAGAGAGGCCGTGTCCCGCCAGCGGCAGTGGACAGGATATACATCAAAGCCAAAACTATGGCGTCATATTTGAGTCAAAAGTCGCGCAAGCGCACATATTCAGCAACCGAGTGAAGCAGATTCTCCCCCGTGCTCGCTCGCGGTGGAGCTCTGCTCGCGCGGAGCGAGGACTTTTGATCTATGCTTTTGACACATTGGGGGCGGGGCCAAGGCTGACCCCGGGCCTCTTATGATTGGTCATTTTCTAGCCCTCCACGTGGGTGCCTTCTCAGTTTACTGCTGACAGCTGGTAGCGGCGGCATCATCTAACCAACAACAACGGTTGTTTCATGACGTTCACGACCACAACTCTACGCTTCATCATCATACATCTGTCTCATTAAGGTAACAAAGAGAAATGCGACAAAGCTTTCATCTTGCCGAAACTTATATATATATATATTACTACTAGGTTATACACCAGTATAGTCTTCAGGAGCATAGATCAACCCATTCAAACAATCAAAACATTTTACTCAGTCAGATACAATTTCCAAATGCTGGAGACTACACTCTTCTGTGCATTAGTTTGGTAAATAAAATAGTTCTATGCATACCTCAGCCTACTGTTTATTATGTTTAAGACTGTGGGACATTTAAAATGTAATTTCATTGTGCCACCCTTCCACAGTGTGTATTTTTTGTAAAGCACTTTGTGTTGCATAAATAAAGTTTGATTGATTGATTGAGATCACATGTGAGTTAAAGTTTCCAAATGTTGAAAATGGTTGCAAATGTTATATAAAAAAGGTAAAATCAGGATAACATTTTTTTTACTTTTTATACTAAATAGGCCCTATATGAAATCTCTTCTTTTTACTATCACCATCAATCAAAAACTAGGATGTAGTTTAAGCCAATCCTTTAGAGGGAAGCTGACGGCTCGTCGGTGCTTCGATTTTATATTGTGACGTCATGAAGACGTAGAATGAAGAAGGAGTAATGTGCTGGTGCTTTCATGGACTCCAGAGTATTGAATAGTTTTCTGTCACTCCTGCATTCTTAACCCTTTGATGCACAACATATTGACACCCCTTCTAATGCACAACATGGGTCCAAAATTACCCGCATTCATTCCCCATGTAATTTAATGCTGCTGTGTGCTTATTTTATGATTGAATATTCCAAGTATTCTTTAAATATCTTGTTTTTGATAACAAAAGATCATTATTTCCATTTTGCCTCTCATACTTTATGAAGAATTTTTTTTTTGTATTATTACACAGCTAACTACTTGGCTAAGTAACTTGCTAAGCTAACTACTCAGCCAAAAGTAGTTAGCTTAGCAAGCTACTAAGCTAACTTCTCAGCCTAGAAGTTAGCTAAGTGGTTAGCTTAGTAAGCTACTTAGCCTAGAAGTTAGCTAAGTATTTAGCTTAGTAAGCTATTTAGCCAAGAAGTTAGCTAAGTATTTAGCTTAGTAAGCTATTTAGCCAAGAATTTAGCTAAGTAGTTAGCTTAGCAAGCTACTTAGTTAAAAAAAAATGGATATGGGTCATTTTTGACCCATGTTGTGCATTAGAAGAGTAGTGACACAAAAAGGGATTTTATTCAAAAATGAGTAAAGGAAAACATAAAATGACGATGTATGATGATCAACAACAAACTGATTAAGGGAAACCTAAAATACTGAATGATGAAAATAATTTATTGCAAAGACATAGAACATAAAAACTCTGTCGGGTCACTTTAGACCCATGTTGTGCATCAAAGGGTTAAGGATGCCTCTGATGTTAATCACTCCCAAACAAATCAGACAGCAGCTGAAGCATCAACACTGTGTGGAGATAACAATATGCCAGAATATTGTGATCTTGTTCTTGCCAGCTGTAATTTCCTCACACTTGTACATCACGTTATTTTGGCAGATGGAGGTTTCTGTCAGGTCTCTGTGAGCATTGAGCGATTCAGAGTCTGCAGATGACTCACAAGTTCTTTGTTTTCAAGCATTGATTTTAATTTTTAATATTTTTTCTTTCATCCTCAGCAGATATTTGCCATATTTTCCACGTACTTTTAATTAGTCTCCTATTTATTTCACTGTATCTTCTCCTTGTGTCAATCAATATATATTAATGTTGAAAATGACGATACCTCTCTTGCCTTTGAAACATGCTTATGAAATAAATCCTGAAATAAATAAATGAGGCAATTTTTATATATTTTCTTTCTTTTTTTTTCTATAAATGTTAAAATGAAAAGATTAATCGGTTAACATAGTTCAAATTAATTAATTATAAACACCAGTTTTTAAAGGATTTTTATTTCCTTATGCCATTTCATGTATATTTATCTGCATCACTGCTTTTATTTATTTTTAATAATTGTTTATATATTAATATGCAAATATAAATAGTTTGCTGAGTTAACATAATTTTAATTAATTAATTAATTCATCAAAAAATATGTATTATTAAAAAAGGGTGTAATTTATTTTTATTAACAAACTTAAAGGATGTTTATTTCATAATGCCACATTTATTTCATATATATTTATGTCGTTCATGTATTTTATTTCTTTATTTACTTAAGTGTTATTAGTATTATTAATATTATTATTATTATTGTTATTATTATTATTATCATAAACCATGTGATTTCTACACTACCTTTCAACAAAAAACAAAATAAACAAATAAACATGCCTATGTAATCAATAAATCAGGCGATTAATATATATACATACATAAATATAAATCGATTAATGAGTTAACGTAGTTAGAATTAATTTATCAAAAAATATGTGTAATTAAAAAAATGTTTTATTCAACTTTTTTATAAAGGATGTTTATTTCATAATGCCACATTTATTTCATATATACATTTATGTCATTCATGTATATTCTTTATTTACTTAAGTATTTATTATTATTATTATTATTATTATTATTATTATTATTATCATAAACCATGTGATTTCTACACTACCTTTCAACAATTAAACAAAATAAACAAATAAACATGCATATGTAATCAATAAATCAGGCGATTAATATATATACATACATAAATATAAATCGATTAATGAGTTAACGTAGTTAAAATTAATTATATAAAAAAATATGTGTGATTAAAAAATGTATTTAACTTTTTTTAAATAACTTAAAGGATGTTTATTTCATAATGCCACATTTATTTCATATATATTTATGTCATTCATGTATTTTATTTATTTAATTAAGTATTTATTATTATTTTTTATATATAGTATTTATTTTATTATTGTTATTATTATTATTATCATAAACCATGTGATTTCTACACTACCTTTCAACAAAAAAATTAAATAAACATGCCTATGAAATAAATAAATCAGGCTATAAATATATATACAAACATCAATATTAATCGATTAATGGGCTAACGTAGTCCAAATTAATTTAATTACTAAATAATTAATAATAAGTACATGTCATTTAACAGTATTTAAAAAAAAAAAAGCTGTTTTCTCACTTTAGATGATGTTGCACTCATAAACACATGCACATGTAAACATATTTATTACAGAACACAAGCAAATGATAAAACATTGAAGAGTAGTGTGTTGTTTTCTCTTTCTGTTGGGAGAGAATAAATGTGGTAGCCTCCCTCCTGCAGGAGAAGCTGCTGTCGTTTCATTTTATTGAACGCTGTGAGGAGCCAGATGTGTCGCTCTGCCAAGTTTCTAGACTCTTATTAGTTCGACTGAGCCACATGAAGCACGCCATGATGCAGCAGGATATCCTCCACACTGCAAGAAATAAACTATGTTGTTTCATCTTTTTTTTCTGAGAGAGCAGCAGATGAACTAAAATCCTGAAACAACCTGTAATCCTGCAGGAAATAAAACCATGTTGTCACCATCATCATTTAAAAACCATAAGAAGACATGGTGACACCCGTGTAACAAACACTTTAAATCTTCTAGAATCTCCTATATTCAGCTTTATGCTTCACCTTAAGTCATTAAATCCCGATGGCGACCTATACTCATCACCCTGGTGTGGTGGTCATGTGACTGTGACAAGAAGTGACTTCTCCAAAATGTGGCTGTGACTGGACACAGAAATGTGAAAAACTAGCTAATTTCAAAGAGCTTATTTTTTGTTACTAGGCTCAGTTTAAACCCATTTAACAATTCTAATCTGTTAATGTCCTGTATTGGATTTAACTTGTTCGGACCATATCTCCTGAACAAATGAAAGTCTTTTTTTAAAATTATTTTTCTTGACTTATATACATTAAGTTCTGTTTCTAAAATGACAATAAAAAAAAAATCCAAAAGAGAAAAACCTGAAGAACCTTTTTCACAGAAAAAAATTTGCCTTCTCTCTCTCTCTCTCTCTCTCTCTCTCTCTCTCTGTCCCTCCCTCCCTCTCTCTGTCTCTCTCGTGCCTGCGCTTTCTCTCTCGCTCTCTCTCCTCTCTCTCTCCCTCTCTCTCTCTCTCTCGCTCTCTCTCTCCCTCGCTCTCTCTCTCTAGCTCTCTCTATCTTTCTCTCTCTCTCTGGCTCTCTCTCTCTTTCTCTCTCTCTCTCTCTCTGTCTCGCTTTCTCTCGCTCTCTCTCCCTCGCTCTCTCTCTCTAGCTCGCTCTATCTTTCTCTCTCTCTCTCTCTCTCTCTCTCTCTCTCTCGCTCTCTCTCACTCTCTCTCTCTCTCTCTCTCTCTCTCTCTCTGTCACACTCACTCTGGTTTTGTCTTGTCCTGAGTTTTTGTCTTGTTTTTGTTGTGAATGTACTACTTCCTGTTTTATTTTGAAAAGTAATTCTCCAGTACACTCTGGCCAGTATGGACTCAGCTGAGTTGGAAGGAGTGACTGCGGCCCTGCGTGCCCTAGAGCAGCTGTTCTCAACCTTGGGGTCCCGACCCCAATTGGGGTTGCGAGATGATTTCTGGGGGTCGCCAAATCATTTTGGAAGTCAGCTCCGTCTCCACTGTGTTAAAGTGTTCATATGTTAATTTGTTTTAGTCTTTTTGGTCATTTAGTGTCTTTTTTTGGTAATTTTGTGTTGGTTTTTTTTGTCATTTTGTGTCTTTTCTGGTCATTTTGTGTCTTTTTTGGTCATTGTGTGTCTTTCTTGATCATTTTGTGGTCAATTTGTGTCTTTTTTAGTCATTTTGAGGAGTTTCAGACGGCTATGGCTCATCATATGGGTTACCTCTCATCCCAACTTCAGGACCATCTCATCCAGAAGACCACAACCCCCGAGCCTCCAGCTCCCACTGCTTCTCCTGTCCCGACCGCGCCCATCGTAGGGGTTGCCTGTTGCTTTTCATTTGGTCAGAATAAGAGAGGGTGACGAGTGGAAAACAGGGTTAAAAACCCCAAGCGGACATTATGAGTACTGGGTCATGCCATTTCGACTAACCAACGGACCTGTTGCTTTTCAAGCCATGATAAACAATGTACTTTTTTTCTAGATTATTTTGTCTATGTATACCTTGATGATATCCTGATTACTCTCCTGATCTTGATACCCACCGAAACCATGTAACCTGAGTACTGAAAAGACTCTTGGAGAACAAACTCTATGTCAAAGCTGAAAAGAGTGTGTTCCATGCCGATACTGCCTCCTTCCTGGGCTACATCGTAGCTCCTGGAAGAGTGCAGATGGACCCGGCTAAAATTAGCGCTGTGGCTGAGTGGCCCACACCTGGTAGCCGCAAAAAGATTCAGCAGTTCCTCGGGTTGGCTAACTTTTACAGGCGGTTCAATAGAGGCTTTAGCGCAATAGCTGCTCCTCTCCATTCTCTGAACTCCTCTCAGGTGCAGTTCCAGAGCGGAACTATAGCCGTGTTTCCACTGGGGGGAAAGTGGCCACTGAGGCCACACCCTCTCAAAAGTCCGCTCACTCTGCGTGTCTCCACTACAAGTTAGCCCCCAGAGGGATTTAGAGACTCTGGAGGTGACGTGTGGTTTTTGCCGTCGCTAACTGTGCACAACGTCAGCAGCTGAAAGCAGCATGGCTAATTATGGACAGAGTGTCTGCTGATCATAAACATAGTGATTGTGAATTGACGGCATCGCTAACTGTGCACAGAGTGTCCGGTAACTGTAGCTAACTGCTGCTAACGGCGGCTCTTCTTAACAAGTCGGCCTCCGGCTCATTAACGGCTCGTTAAGAAGAGTAAGAAGGAGTCGCTGTATTTGTCTCCAGTCGCTTTCTTAATAATAATAATAATAATAATAATACATTAAATTTTTATAGCGCTTTTAAAGGTACTCAAAGTCGCTTAACATGACAGGAAATTAGACACACACAAACACAAAATACAGAAGAAAACAACTAAACAGAGATGAGAGATTATGAGTTGAGGTATTGTAAGCTATTTTGAAAACGTGGGTTTTGAGTTGGTTTTTGAAGGCGTGGAGGGAGTCGGAATTGCGGATGTGAGTAGTTGCTAAGGGGGTCTGAAAAGTCGCTAAATTTAGCAACAAAGTCGCTACGTGGGGAACACTGCTTTGCTGGCTTTTACAAATGGCATTTGTTGTTGTCATGTTGAGTACTACGTCACATCCTGCTTAGTGATCTATCCAATCGGTAACCAGGCTGTTTTCAGGGGTGAAAAAAAACCCTGCTCTTCAGGGACTAAAAAGTTCAGACTTCAAACTTCAGTTCAGGCTGCTGGTATTCAATTTAGGGGCATTTCAGCGAGTGAAACCTGCCTCATTCCGGCTATTACCCGGTAGTGGAAACAATCCTTATGATGTCGGGAACCGGGAACTGCTGGCGGTCAAAGCTGCTCTGGAAGAGTGGAGACTTTGGCTTGAGGGGGCCAATCAAAAATTCATTGTCTGGACTGATCACAAGAACCTGGAATACATCAGAAAAGCTAAAAGACTAAATTCTCACCAGGCTAGGTGGGCGCTTTGTAAAACCAGTTTTCATTCTCTCTCTCTTACAGGCCGGGGACGCAAAACCGTCAAACCTGATGCCCTGTCTCGACTCTTCGATCCCAAGCCTGTTGCCAAGGAACCAGAACTAATCCTCCCACTGACCTGTGTGGTTGGAGCGGTGACTTGGCATATAGAAAATTAGTTTTTCCCCATTGAGTTGCACCCACAGGTGATCCACTGGGCCCACACCTCGCTACCTTCCTGCCATTCGGGAGTTCGGAGTACAATGTTCTCCATCTGTCAGAGGTCCGGAAACAAGACGTCCTCCGGGTAACAGCTGATGGACCCCTCCAGACCATGGTCCAACATCTCCATGGACTTCGTTACGGGGCCCCCAGTTTCTCAAGGTAACACCACTGTTCTCATAGGTGGACAGTTTTTCCAAGATAGCTAGATTTATTGCTCTGCCTAAACTGCCCTCCGCCAAGGAAACAGCGGAGATCATGATGTTTTCAAGGTGCATGGATTTCCCAAAGATATCGGCTGACAACCTGAGGCTCCTGAGCCGTCTGCATTGGCTCTCTGTGGCTGTAAGAAAAAAAAATTATATGAAATAAAATGGTTATTCCTTTACATTAAAAATGTATCATTGGTGTAGGCCCAAAGCTATTTGTATTCTTCAATTGTGAAAATTGAATTGAAAAGCATTAAAAAAATGATTATTTTAGTCAACTGAAATGTGCATCATAGCTTACGAAAATCTGCACCCTGGCACTTTAAGCTCTAAATTTTGTCAACTTCAAGGGTAGTTTTGAGTTATCCATAACTAGGCTAGCTTTCAATACCAAATTTGCACTTGGGTTCAGGCTACATTATGACAAAATCAAATTAATAAATGCTCATTATGACCTATTGTTAATGGTGGTAGGCTAATTAAGACTTAGTAGGCTGTTTCATCTTCAATAAGGCTCCAAATAAGGTTTGTGGCTGCTTTCCAAAAATTTTTGTGTCTTTTTGGCCAACAATGGCTCTTTTGTTAGTAAAGGTTGCTGATCCCTGGTCAAGGGGATCGGGTCAAGAAAACGGTGGATCACAACAGCAGCCCGCCAAAGATCTCCACCTCAGGGTTCCCTTCGAGAAGCTGGCCCCTCCATTCGTGGGTCCATTCCCCATCACCAAGATCATCGGTCCTGCAGCAGTTCGCCTTCGCTTGTCTCGGACTCTCCGGGACCTTCAACGTAAGCCAGATCAAACCGGTCAAGGAGAGCTCCATGGTCCCAGCCGCCACGCATTCACCACCTCTGGCAGTGCTAGATGGCAGTCCAGTGTACAAGATCTTGTCCTGGGTTTTTGCCTTGTTATTTTGAAAATGTACTACTGCCTGTTTTATTTTGAAAAATAATTCTCCTCTCATTTCAGGTCACTTGCCCTTCCTCATGTGTCACCGGTCTGAGTGGCTGTATCCCAAAGTCAAGTCTTTGGCATCAGCACTCTTCCACTCATTAGTGGAAATTGAAGATGCTTTCAGGTTGGATCTCCACAATTTAACAAGTAAAAATCCAAGTGGATTAAACCTGAATATTTCACTGATCCTGGCTGAATTTGACCACTACTTATTTTCATAAAAGCAGCGGAGCATGTGCTTTTTTAAATTTTATTTTAAAGTACAGTACAATTACAGTTATTTATAAATAATAATAACAGATAATAGCAGACTTTCGGTCTGTTAACACAATAAACAAATGTATAATTTTCTGAATGGCATAGCAGCGTATAAACTTTGCGCATAGTACATCATCATGTGATGCATATATACCAATTAACAATGAATATCTTTAGTGACGGCATCAAATAACTGGCAATGTATCAAGATGAATTTTATTATCTTTTAGCAAAATATAAAAAAGTATATATTTAAATTAATATCGCGCCGCCGGCGTTGCTGTTTCTTCACTCGCCATTTTTAAATCTCCCAGTAGACTGATGTGCGCAAAGCATTACGGGTACCCAGGGCACACGGAGGACACACACATGCATCCTTGTAATTTGGGCAAAGAAGGACTCTGTCCTCTGGAGGATCCTGGACATTGGGACAGTCCTTCGATAAATGTCGATGACGTAGTATCCTTCAGATTCAGCCGTTTGAGGATCCTTCCTTGACTTTGGGAGACAGTCTTCCCTGATTCCTGATTGTGTCCACCTGTTCCCCATTACCCTGATGTGTTTAATAGTCTGCGTCTCCCTTTGTCTTGTGCTAGAGTGTCTTGTTTGTTTCATGAACCCCAACCACAGTCCACGTATAGCCCTTGTCTTGCTTTTTGCTCTAGTCCCATTACGAGTGATTTTTTGTTTGTACCTTTTCATTAGTTTAGCGTTGCTGTTTAGTTTTATAGCCCTTGATAGCCTCATTTGGAGTGATTTTTGTTTCTAGGATACATTTTCATAGAGTCTTGTTGAGCCTCTGGTTTTTAGGAGTGCATGTTATTTTGTTCATTGTTTTTGTTCACAGTGTAGTTTTTACCTCCCTTTGGAGTGTTTTGAGTTTTCAAGTCATGGCCTTTTGTTTCCCTCCTTTTTTTTGGAGCGATTTTTTGTTGAGTTATTTTTTCCTAGTCTTAGCTTTTTCTTCCCTCCCTTTTTGGAGTTTCTATGTTTCCTTTAGTAGTCTTTCTTCCATTTTGGTTTTTGCCTTTTCCTTTGTTCTCCGAGATAACTTTCATAGCCTGTTTGTTTATCACTCTGTCAGTGGCTGAAGAACTAAATAAAGTCTGTCTGATCTGTGGTTCCTCTGCGTCTGAGTCCTGTTTGAGTCCAGGTCTGAAAAAAAAGAAAGTTTGACAATATATATATATATATATATATATATATATATATATATATATATATATATATATATATTGTTAAACTTTCTTTTTTTTTAATTAATATTAAAATAACTTGCTCACCCTCTAACCAGCTAATGATGTCATATAACAATAATGCACAAATTGTCCAAAAACTCTCATGTTTGCACAAAATGCACATTGAAATATTACACATTAATTCACTGTGTCTGCATCATTATTGTTTTTTATTGTTGTTTTTATTGTTTCATCCTTTAATACATATTCAAATACTTCTATTCTGGGCTACATGTCTGAAAGAGAAATTCCACTGTTTCGTTGTTACTACGGCAATAAAGAAGCTTGAACTTGAACTTATAATATTAATAAGAAAAATAATATACATATTTAGCACATGGTCGGGTACTTTTGATTACTACTTTTGGGATTAAGTAATTCAATATTTTTTTTACATTATATACTGAAGTAAAGGATCTGTGTACTTCTGAACAGTTTTTAAGAATATTATGGCAAAAAATAATAATTCTATTCAAGCATTAATTCAAATGCTGAATAATATGGTGATCATTGAGGGTTCAAGATGAATCTTTTAAGGTAATTTATTCCCACAGATACATCATGAACTCAATATAATTTCACTATAGGATACCACAGAGACACTACACCCCACTGAGCCAGATTACAGAGATGTTATGGAGCAGTATAATGCCATCAAGTCAGTAATTGACTCATAAAGTTACTACACTAAAAAAAATTGGAGTGACATTTACTCAAAAAAAAAAAAGCTATAGGCAAGTTTTTCCACACAGAAAGTGTTTGTAATCTTTACCCAGGTTGTTTCTAAGTAATAGAACCACTTATTTTTTTAATGAAAATATACAAGTAAATTGCAGATTCACTGATGTCTCTCAATTACATTTTTCTTGGAAATATCAACTAATTAGGCCAATTAACTGGTTTAGTGAATATTACTTGGAACAAATGATTCAATTTACATACAATACTGTGGACACATAATAATGAACAATCACTAAATAATGCACTACATGAAAAACTGCTATTTTAAAGTAAAAGCACTGAATTCGCATTTCTTTGTAGAATTTATATAGATTATTGAAATAATAATTACAGGGCCAAAAAATCTCTTTTTTTTCAGTGTATAAAATCTTAATATCATGAGATGATTATTTTAATAGTTCATTTTCATACCTGGCAGTGAATTTGTTTCAAAGGTAAAACATCTAACACTCCAGAAACAGAATTACTACTTCTGGGATGAAGTAATTAAATATGTTTTTTTTTACATTATGTACTGAAGTAAAGGACCTGTGTACTTCTGAGCAGTTTTTCTCTCTCAGCTTTCATCTTTAACCCTCTGGGGTCTATGATGGTGCCGTCCTGATCAGATCATGTGGCGTTTAACAGAAAAACTAGGTTACATGGAGCGCTGCTATCAACTTCACTCCAAAGTACAGACTTGAAACTTTCTCCCAGTTTTTGTTTGACATTCCTATGTCATGTAAAACCAAAGATATGATGTTTGAATTTGATAGTACAGAAATATTTGAGTGTTGGTGTAGCTCTCTGTGTAATTTCGCATATAGTTTGTTTTGAAGCCTATAAATATACATCTTTTATGGGACTTTTTTGTATATAGATTTATTGTATATAAATTTTTACCTTTTTATATGTTAATTTTTATATCCTATGTTTACTTTTTCAAGTTCCAAAACAGTCCATTGAGAATTTTCGTGGTTTTTATTGTAGTGAATAGTATAATTTTATAAACTCGGATTTCATGATTTTTGGGCTCAATATGTTGATAAAGTAGGTAAAAGTGATAAAATGATTGTCAAAAATATTAAAAAACGGCCAAAATAGGCTCAGACCCCAGAGGGTTAAAGAAAAAGCACTGAATTCATATTTCTTTGTAGAATTTATGATTTTGATGATTGAAATAATAATTACACGGCCAAAAAATATGTTTTTTTTTCAGTGTATAAAATCGTACTATCATGAGATGATTATTTTAATAGTTCATTTTCATACCTGGCAGTGAATTTGTTTCAAAGGTAAAAGATCTAACACTCCAGAAACAGGATTACTACTTTTGGGATGAAGTAATTAATCCTTAGAAGTCTAAGCATTCACATTACTTAACCCTTTGGAGTTAACCAACCTCGCCTACAGTTGAAACCAGAAGTTTACATACACTATATAAAAAGACACATATGCTTTTTTTTCTCACTGTCTGACATGAAATCAGACAATCACTTTTCCTGTTTTAGGTCCGTTAGGATTACCAAAATTATTTGTATTTGCTAAATTCCAGAATAATGACAGAAGGATTTTTTAGACAATTTTTTATTACTTTCTTCAAAGTCAGAAGTTTACATACACTAACATTATTATGCCTTGAAACAATTTGGGAAAGCCCAGATGATGCTGTCATATCTTTGGAAGCTTCTGATAGGTTCATTGACAACATTTGAGTTAATTCGAGACACACCTGTGAATGTATTTTAAGGCACACCTGAAACACACTGCTTCTTTGTGTAACATCATGGGAAAGTCAAAAGAAATCAACCAAGATATCAGGAAGAGAATTGTGGACTTGCACAAGTCTGGTTCATCCTTGGGTGCAATTTCCAGATGCCTGAAGGTGCCACATTCATCTGTTCAAATAATTATACCCAAGTATAAACACCATGGGAATGTCCAGCCATCATACCGCTCAGGAAGGAGACGGATTCTGTGTCATAACATAAAACAGCCAGATAACAGTTTGCAAATGCACACAGGGACAAAGACCTTAATTTTTGGACAAAACTGTTATCTGGCTGTTTTATGTTTCTTTTGGAGTAATGGCTTCTTCCTGGCGGAGTGGCCTTTCAGTCCATGTCGCTACAGTACTCGTTTCACTGTGGATAATGACACACTTTTACCAGCTTCAGCCAGCATCTTCACAAGGTCTTTTGCTTTTGTTCTTGGGTTGATATGCACATTTTGGACCAAAGCATGTTCATCTCTGGGACACAGAGTCCGTCTCCTTCCTGAGCGGTATGATGGCTGGACATTCCCATGGTGTTTATACTTGGGTATAATTATTTGAACAGATGAATGTTGCACCTTCAGGCATCTGGAAATTGCACCCAAGGATGAACCAGACTTGTGCAAGTCCACAATTCTCTTCCTGATATCTTGATTGATTTCTTTTGACTTTCCCATGATGTTACACAAAGAAGCAGTGTGTTTCAGGTGTGCCTTAAAATACATCCACAGGTGTGTCTCGAATTAACTCAAATGTTGTCAATAAACCTATCAGAAGCTTCCAACGACATGCCAGCATCATCTGGGCTTTCCCAAATAGTTTCAAGGCATAATAATGTTAGTGTATGTAAACTTCTGACTTTGAAGAAAGTAATACAATTTTTAAAAATAATTAAAATAAAATAATTTTGGTAATCCTAACGGACCTAAAACAGGAAAAGTGATTGTCTGATTTCATGTCAAACAGTGAGAAAAAAAGCATGTGTCTTTTTATATAGTGTATGTAAACTTCTGGTTTCAACTGTATATAACCTGATTATTTTTTTTCATTTTGACTTACTGGATCAACATTTTGAACACAAAAAAACACAAAAAAATGACAAAAAACACATAAAACACATAAAATGTAAAAAAACAAACCAAAAACACACACAAAAACACACACAAAATTACAAAAAACACACTCAAAACACACCAAAAACATGATAAAAATACAAAAAACACGAAAAAACACAAAGAAATTACAAAAAAAACACATAAAAACAAAGAAATCATAAAATAAAAAAAAATTAAAAAAATAGTTAACACAAAAGATTGCATTACAAATGCTAAATGCACAAAGCTAAATTAGAAAAAACTCTGGAAAAAAAAGTAAAATCATGTTAATACACTTCAAGGTTTTTTAAAAAATGTTTTACCTTTGCTAAAAAAGGGTTGATGCATTAAATTGGACATGGAAACTTGTGGAAAAGCCAAAACTTTAGAGAAAACTGACAGCAGGGCTCCATGCTGCTTCGTTTTTACGTCGTGACGTCATGAAGAAGTCGTATTCCGGACTCCAGAGGGTTAAATATGTTTTTTCTTCCACATTATGTACTGAAGTAAAGGATCGGTGTACTTCTGAGCATTTTTTTTTCTCTCAGCTTTCATCTTTAAACATTTCTTGCAGTGTGGCGCCGCCTGTGGTCCAGGTTTTCCAGCCAACCCGTCTCTCTCTCTCTCTCTCTCTCTCTCTCTCTCTCTCTCTCACACACACACACACACACTGACACACACTCCCTCTCTCAGCCCTGTGAGAAGCAGCAGCAGCAGCCTCTCCTCAGAGATGGGCAGCTGGTAGAAGTGTAGCAGCCTCGTCGCTCCTCCGGTGGATGTTGGATGTACCATGAGGTCTCCGCGGCTCTGGGCGGCTCTGTGCCTCCTCCTCACCGCCTCCTGCCGGCTCTGCGCGGCCGCCCGACACGGTAAGACCCGTCAGCTGTGATCTGACACATGCACTTCCCTGTTATTGAATCCGCTGCATCCAGTAAATCACGACTTCCCCGTCGACAGCTCCCTGTTGCAGTGTTCCTATAGTAACTCAGCAGCCAGTTTGGAGTTACCTCATGACACTTTTTATTTCTTTATATAAAACACAACGTTCCTTTAGATATTTTGTTTGCATTTCTTTGAAAATGTTGCAGGATTTGTGGAAAATATTGCCTTTAAGTTGCTGTATGAGGCTTTGTTTGTGCAGCAAACATAGATATTAATATGAATCTAAGCTGCAGGACTTTATCTTATATTTATATGTGTATTTGCTGCTCTGTTCTGTTTACACCGGAGCTGGTTTGCGTCAATGACCGTGGGTCAGCTCGGATGTGTCTGGTCAATGTGCAACGACGACAACAAACACAAGCAAACAGCAGGAGAGAGAGAGAGAGAGAGAGAGAGAGAGAGAGAGAGAGAGAGAGAGAGAGAGAGAGAGAGAGAAAGACAGAGAGAGAGAGAGAGACAGAGAGAGAGAGAGATGATGATGATGATGATGATACAATAACAGATATCCAGTAATAATAGAAAGTTATCTATGTGCTGCAGCTGCTACTCATTTTAAAAGGCTATAATACAAACATCACAGCAAATGTTTTATTAGTCATTTCAACAAAATTATATTATTGAATGAAATTCACAATAATACCTCTATCAGAAGATTATATGGAATATAAAGTGTCATTAGACGTGAGGTGGAAGAAGTATTCAGATTACTTTACTGCAGTAAATGTAATAATACCACACTGGGTAACACTTTACAATAATCATCTAAGTTATGTTTATAGATGATTAATAAACCAAATATTAACCATTTACAAAGTAATACAATTAGGCGTAGATATTTAATCTTTATAGATGTTTTACAACCATTTTCTTAAAGCTATATAAATAATTTGAAAATCATTAACAAATGCTTAAAATAGTGTTTAAAATGTTATGAGTGCAACTATAAACCATTATTAAAATGTCCATTGATAAACATTATTACATAGAATTGAATTGTTTGTTAATGGTAAAGTAACTATTAACTTGCATTAATAAACTATCCATTTGGCATTTATAAATTATGATTTAACATTAATAAACTATCTATTTACCATTTAAAAATGATGGTTATTGTAAAATGTTACCCCACACTGTAAAATGAAATTATGCATTCAAAACCTAACTAGTGAGTAACTTTTATATCAAAATGTACTTAAAGTATCAAAAGTAATCATTATGCAGATTTTTTTTGAACATACATTCCAAATATTGGATTGGATTATTGGATTATTATTATTGACAAAGTAACCAAAGCTGTCGGCTTAATGTATTGGAATAAAAAGTAAAATGATTTACTGGTAAAATATAGTATAGCAGTAATTAATAAGTAGACTTGAGTAAATGTACTTAGTTACATGTCACCATTGCCTTAGAATAATCATAATTATATTCAGATGATAAGAATATTATGACGAAAACAACAATTATTCTATTTAAGACATGTAATGTCATTGAAGTAAGATGAATGATTCAAGATGAATCTTTTAAGGTAATTTATTTCCACAAATACATCAGGAGATTATGAGAGGATATTTGAGATTTGGTGTGGGGCCCCTAATCTGACTCTTCGGGCCCCTGAATCCATTGAGATGTTATGGAGCAGAAAGATGCCATCAAGTCAGTAATTGACTCATAAAGTCACTATAAAATGTTAATATCATGAGATGATTATTTTAATAGTTCAGGTTCATAACTGGCAGTGCATTTCAAAGGTAAAAGATCTAACACTCCAGTAACAGCGATGAATTATTAACTGTCTGTTGAAACATCCTGTCTGCAGTATGTTGTCCTGCAGTTAATTAAATGAAACAGAACGAAGTCGATAAATAACGTTGGACGAAAACACTGTGAAGGGTTTGTGTTACAGGGCAGTTAGATTCATAGAAAAAATATTTTTGTTTGAATGATAACAGCTATAAATCCCTGAGGGAATATAACAGCTACATAATAGGATGCTACAGTTATGAGTCATAACTGGCCTCTCAGCTCCATCTGCTCGCATTTATAACAATGGCTTCTTGTGGACTTGATGCTCAGGCTGAGTGTTTCAGCACCACGGACAGCAACCAGCCTGAGTGTTTCAGCACCACAGACAGCAACCAGACTGAGTGTTTCAGAACCACGGACAGTCTGAGTGTTTCAAAACTAGACAGTCTGTGTGTTTCAGCACCACGGACAGCAACTAATCTGAGTGTTCCAGCACCGCAGACAGTCTGAGTGTATCAGAACCACAGACAGTCTGTGTGTTTCAGAACCACAGACAGTTTAAGTGTTTCAGCACCACAGACAGCAACCAGTCTGAGTGTTTCAGCACCACAGACAGCAACCAGACTGAGTGTTTCAGCACCACGGACAGTCTGAGTGTTTCAGCACCACAGACAGCAACCAGTCTGAGTGTTTCAGCACCACGGACAGTCTGAGTGTTTCAGCACCACGGACAGCAACCAGTCTGAGTGTTTCAGCACCACGGACAGCAACCAGTCTGAGTGTTTCAGCACCACAGTCAGCAACCAGTCTGAGTGTTTCAGCACCACAGACAGCAACCAGTCTGAGTGTTTCAGCACCACGGACAGTCTGAACCATGGACAGTAACCACCCAGAGAGCCCTACAGACAAACAACAGAGCATATTAAATCCTTTTATCCAACCTGTTGAATGTAAAAGCTGTAAATATCGTTAGAAAAATGATGATCTATTTCCTCTTTGATAGTGGATTTTTTTGACAATTTATAACATCTAATGGTATCATAAAACAGGGACTCGTAGTGTTGGACTGTGGAGTTTATTTCCACAGAGATTTAACAGTATTAGAATTCATAGTGATGCTGTGAAGCATTACAGCCTCCTTCATATTATAATTATTATTAAGTACTTTTTACAGTTTACAGAAAAGGTTGGTCTGAATAGATTCAATAAAGACTTCAGTAGAGACTAAATAGTGCCTTTAAAATTCTTAAATATTCTTCATGTTATTACTGTACTTTATAGAGACATGTTATAAATGAGGAAAGAAATGTCACATTACCTACACTGTAAATAGAAAGAAAAGAAGAAGAAAAAATTTATGTTCCAGAAATTTCCAGCATTCAAGGTTTTTCCTTTTATTACAAATATTGGTAACACTTTACAATAACCATCATTTATACATATAGTTTATTAATGTTTAATCATCATTTATAAACCGTATATAGGCCATTTAGAATGGTAAATAGATAATTTATTAATGTTTAACTAACTAAATAATTTATAAATGACAAATAGATGGTATATTAATGTAATAGTTAATAGTTTATAGATAGTTTTAGTTGCACTCATTTTAACATTTTAACACCATATTAAGTATGTTAATGATTTTGAAATGATTCATACACCTTTAAAAAATTGGTTGAAAACATTTAAAGGTTAAATATGTAAAGTACTTTGTAAATGTGTAGTAATTGGTCTATACACCATCTATAAACATCACTTAGTTGGTTATTGTAAAGTGTTACCCAAGTATTAAAATGGTAGTTGAAATCTGTAAATGAACATGATTAACAGTATTATACGATTGCTTAATGGTCTTGAATGTTAAATTACAGTGAATTCTATGTAAATATCAATAGTAGCATATTACTGAATTGAAAATTAAGGCAACTTACTGTTTAATGTTGTTGCCAGACATTTTACCATTTTAAAACAATATAGATGTGAAGTGAAAATGGAAAATACATATAACAATACAATAATAAAAATTACAAGCTAAGCATAACACTATGAGCTCTTTTCACGAATTTCTGCATAAAATGAAAACATAAAATGAGGATACTTGTTTCTTGCAATGGTGCACAGTGCACTTTACATGAATCAGTTAATTAGAGACTACAATGACTGTAATAGGTAAGAACAATGATGTGACTACATAGTTCAGGATTATAGAAAAACGTCTAGAGAACAAGACTATAGTGGCAAACTAAACTCCTGCTCTGGAAATCAAGAAAAATACACTGTAAAAAAACCTCTTGTTTTTACGGTAAAAAAACGGCCGCTGTTCTGCCATATAATCGACAAGAAAATACTTTATAAAGGCTGCATAAATTAATGATTTTACCATTAATTTCCCCTCGGGGATGAATAATGTAATTTTGATTTGATTTGATTATGCTAGAGTTGGTTGGCCCCCAACCGAAGGGTTGGTGGTTCGATCCCTGACCGTCGCAGCCTACATGTCGAAGTATCCTTGAGCAAGATACTGAACCCCAAATTGCGCTGATGCTGTGTTCATTGGTGTGTCAATGAATTCCCAATGGTGGCAGGTTAAACACAGACAAAACGTAGCAGTAACTAAAAAAAGCGCACAAATCTACAATAAATAAAAATGTTTATATTCACAAATAGTGATGAAATTAACGATATTTACGATATAAGTAGTGTATTAAAGGGTCAAAGTTATGAGACCAAACCGCTAAACATCCTTTTTTTATATCTATATCACGTTATATATAACTTTATTGACACGTTGCCGTGGATACGCATTGTTCTTCTTCTCTCCTGATCATGGCTCGCCTTGTTAGTGACCTGTCAATCAAAGGTAGCCACCAAATCATACGATTCTTTATCCTCTATTTTCTTCTAAATGGGGCCATTATTAGAACTATTAACATCAAATTGTCTTGAAGAAGATTTTTTACTAGCAATTGAGACCATAGTGTTGTCCTAAAAAATTTCTGAGGTAATAAATCAAGTGAGAAGTTTTCTCATTTTGCATTGAAATGAATGGACAGAAATGTTTTTGCAGCCAAACCTAATGCCCCCAGCTGGAATTTTGGTAGAATGCAGTTTAAGGCACTTCCTGGTTTGCCTCCTTGCTCAGACCCGGAGGTTGCCGCTTGTGTAAAACTGGATAAAAAGTCAGTTTTTGAAGCTTCTGACATACAAACACTAACAGATTACTCTGAATTTGTTGGAAACATTTGGGACTATGTAGCAATATAACCTCAACTAATATGTAACGTAGATTTTTCATTTTGAGATTCCTGGTTCATTCCTGGTTTGCCTCCTTGCTCAGACCTGGAGGTTGCCGCCTGTTCTCAAGTGGAAAAAGGCTGTTTTGGTGATGTGTTTGATATGTTGGTTGAAGGAGAAGGAGAGTGAACCCAGAACTGAACCTTGGGGAACCCCTATTCTCAAACAAGAGTTTAAACCCAAGCTAAGAGAGCATTGTGCTCCAGTTTATCTCATGGCCAACATGTCTGCTTATTTGGTCTGAGATGCTTGGAGGTTGCCGCCTGGGTAAAACACATAAATATATAGTCGTACATAATTTTACTGTAGTGCATTTGTTGGATACTTTTTTTCAGCAGCGGATGAATCCAGATTGTGTATGTTACCTTTTGGTTGAAAAATGTAAAATATCACTTGACTTGTCCTTTAAATGGTGCAGTCAGAGTGATGAATGTGAGTCTGTTTAAAGGTTAACTGAGCTGCGGAGGGTTGTAACCTCACTGTCTCTGCTGTCACTCAGCTGCTGCTTTTATTCATTCCACCTTAAATATATTGAGAGGACAAGCTCACAGCAGCACCATTATGAGAATGACACTGGATTCTATCTGGCAGGAAGTTAATGGACCATAAAAGCAAAGGCACAGAGACACTGATGATGATGGTGATGACTGGAGGCTGGAGTTCACTTTCTGAGTCAGACTGATTTTATTAATTTAAACAAATATTAGACCAGGTCTGCCCTTTTTATAAACAAAGGGAAAGAAAAACTGCCAATGCAATGTTTATTTGTTATCTTCAGAACTGCTTTTAAATGCCAAATCTATTCCCTGTTTCACCAGCCGCTGAGTAAGGAAATGAGTCATGCTGCTAACCTTAAAGATACAGCTCGAGTTATTTATATAGAGAGTTAATAAACGGTTGTTGTCAGGCCTGAAAGACTAAACAGGTCTGTTAGGAAGCGGGATTCAAACAGTGAAATTTATTTATAGTGCTGCCCAAAAAATATATACAAAAAAAATAATGAGTTGGCTCTACCATTTGCACAGGGGTAATTCACAGAAAACAAAGCAAACACAAGAATTTACAATGTGGACATTAAACGCCATCACACCGGACACGGATTGACAGGAACTCCCTGATTCGCCTTACAGCCTCTAGTCGTGTTTACAGAGCTCTTGCAAACTTGTGTGTCAGGCCGGGCTCAAGTCAGGACTCAGATACAGAGCAGGTGAACTTAAAAGTTTCTTCATTCAAAGAATGCAGCAGGGTAAGTCCTCACAGAGTGAAAGAAAAGGGCTATGAAACACCTGACTCTGAGTAAAAACTAAACAAAGAAAAGTCGTTCTAAAGGAGGAAAAACACTGAATCTATCTACACTACAAACTAAATATAAAAATCCTAATCTAAGGGGGAAAAACTAACTAAACACTCAAGGGGAAAACTATTAAATAACACCTACAAACTAAAAGCGCTCCAAAGGGGGTGAACAAAAGCTGGTAGGAAAAATAAAAGATTCTACTAAAAAACTATGAAAAACTGGATCAGGACTAAAGGGGGAAATAAAATAAAGAACACAAAGTCACTCCAAAAGGAGGAAAAACAAAACGTCTGACTCAAAAAACTATAAAACTAAGAACTGCGCTCAACTAATAAATTACAAAGAAAAATCACTCTTTTGCGAAGAAACCAAAAAGACGAAAACAGAAGCTGTGGCAAGAAGGAGATAAGTGGCTGGTATGGTGACGGGTCAGACACACTGGACCAAGACAAGGAAACACAGACTATTGGAACACATGGAGGGAAGGGAGCACCAGGTGAACACAGACTATTGGAACACATGGAGGGAAGGGAGCACCAGGTGAACACAGACTATTGGAACACATGGAGGGAAGGGAGCACCAGGTGAACACAATCAGTAATTAGGGGAGACAATTAGACAGATGACACACGGGGAAGGACAAGTGACCTGAAACGAGAGGAGAGTTACTAGTTCAAAATAAAACAGGAAATAACAAGACCAGAACACAAAATAAAACACCACCTCATCGTGGTGTGACATTTTGTAGATTGTAGATTAGGTTAATAAACAATTTATTAGGCTACAGATTCCCTAGCTCGTCAAAACTGCTGGTTAGCATGTTGGAGATCGTCTAAAGCTAACGGTAGTGACATTCAAGTCATGTGACCATTTCTTTTTACTTCTGTCGGCTGCATTAATGCTTTAAACTTCATAAAAGTATTAATTTGTGAAGATTATCCTGCTTAACAAAAGCATCGTAAACATCAGAAACGGGATGCCACAGAGCTTATTTTCTCCAATGATCCAAAATCCAATGCATATCCATATAGTTCAGATTTAAACACATAAGACTTTTTAAAAAATCTGTATCAAAACAATTAATTGATAATTATTTTATTCCTGAATGTTGACTGTTAGAGAAACTCAGTTTGATTAAGTCAGGTTTATTTACAGAGTTCCCACATTACTATGTTGTGAAGAAACATAATGCCACTATGTTGTTTATACAAAAACAAAAACCCTCCAAGGACTCAGTTATAATCCTTTGCTTTTATTGCGTTTATGTTTTTCTCTTTTGTGTGATGCCGCCTTTATGTGATTTACAATGAAACAAACCTTCAAACTGTCTCCTTTTAGTAAGGAAAACATAATGAAGCTTTTATTCTGCTCAGACAGAGCCACACCTTCTCAGATGGTGGCTCACCACAGCTCCATTTCTCTCTCTCATTAGTTTCATCAGAATAAAGATATTTGTGAGAAAAACATAGAGGAGCGTCCCCCTGAGGAGCGAAATGACCGGCTGCTAACAACCGAATCTGATTCATGTTTTTTTCTGCTCAAATTGAATCAAACAGGGGAGCTTATTGCTGAGTCTGTTTCTATGACTCCCTGGATTAAAAAAAGCTTTTTCCCTGCTGCTGCTGCTTTGTCAACTTTCCTGCCAAAATCTCCCACTTAGTGAGTCTGTTTGGTTTCTTTAAGGAGGCTTTAAGTCTTATTTTCTGTATAACAAGTGGAATAATCTGCAGGAAGAATATTTCTCCTTGTTTCCTTTCTCTGTGTTGTTTCCAGATCATTCTTAAGATTTTTTTCATCTTCTTTTCATTGACGGCAGTAAAATGCATCACACACATGAATACCAGACTAAAAAGTGAAAGTCTTTAGTAAATCTATGAGTTTTACTGGAGTCACAGTGCTCCCGTCATCTCCATGGTTAAGTTTAAGGTAGTAATCTGCTCTGTTCCATATCAGTCTTTTCCTAGTCTTGGTTTGGATCATATCAAACATGTGTGATATTATCTCAAGTCTCAGTGACGTAACACAATCACCAACCAATAGATGAGCAGGGAAAGGTCCCCGGTTCCAGACCGGCCAGTAAAACCACTTCCACAGGAAAAAGGAACATCACAATAATGCCTCAATAAAAATATAGTGATGTCATATATTTAGATGTTTCTTAGTAAAGAGAACAGTAAGGAGACCCAGTTAAAATGTATAAATAAATGTATACATAAATAAATAATAAAAAATCGATGATTAATGTTTGTGTTAATGTTTAATTTCTAAATGATCCTTTCCTTTATTCTTCCTTATATCTATTTTTACTGTAAAATAGTCAACATTTCATGTGATAAAAACAGAAACCCCCTTTTCAGCTTTGTGAGGGGCATTTTGTGGCATCTTTTCTTTTAGTTGTTTTTTTTTTCAACACAAACCACTGAGTCACACACTATAGCAGCTGGAGCCAAAAGCTGCTTCTCCTCCATTTAGTAAGATTTCACTAAGAGCATGATGAGGAAAAAAAATGCTAAAAGAATCTAGTTGTAGTCTTGTAAATAGTGACCCTGCAAGATTGACAGTCTGTCTAAAATCTCCGTGTGAGACTAAAAACTCTCAACACTTGTCTTTAGATGTGAGCTGATAGTTTTCCCGGGAGTCTTTTCCAAATCTTTTCAAATTCTTCTGATGTATAGGTAGCATAATGCTGTGTTCACACTACCATCTTGGGCTTCTGCGTCACATTTTGGTTCCATGTTGCAGCACACAGAAGCTACTCCCACCTCATCAGCACAGCTCCACTCACCTGAGCACCCAGCTGCCTCAGATCACCTCTGTATATAAGCCCCTGCCACTCATGCCTGTCTTTCCAGCGTTTTTTTTTGGATTTCCTGTTGCCGGCCCTGCCTGTCTCTGACTCTCCTGCCTTGTTGATTCCCCAGTAAACGCCTCAGACTTCTGACCCCCACCACAAGTTTTGCCTTTGTTTCTCCTGGTTTCTGTATGCCTGTTCCTGTGGCTGTGTGGCATTTCCCTGCCTCTGTGTACTTCTGTGTCTGCGTTCCAATGTACCTGGCTCTGTTCTCCTCTTCTGGGTTTGTCCCAGTCCTCCCCAAACCCACAGAGACATTCACCTGCTTCATTGTTTTGAACTTTACTGACACGTAGTATCTGTTGCTGAGTTCCTTGCTGCTGCCAACATTAAAAGTTATTATCAAGAGTCTGGACCAAGGTTATTATAGTTAATGAAAACGAAAACTAGAATTGAAAAAAAAATTTTGTTAACTGAAATAAAAATAAAAACAAGAGTTTTTTTTTTTTTTTAAATAACTAACTGAAACTGTATTGTGAGGTTGAAAAACGAACTAACTAAAATTACAGTGAAAATGTCCTTTGTTTTCATCTTTGTCAACTTTTTTCATACCTTTTTGGTTGATATGAAATCTATTTCATCTATCTGGTTTTATGACTTAATAAACTTATTAGGGCTGAGATGGATCAGACAAAGAAAATAAAGGTAACATTTATTGTGTATTGAATCTGGCACCCAACAAATACCCCATTACAAAAAAAACTAAAACTAACACTAAAACTAATAAAAACTAAACTAAAACTAAGCATTTTCCAAAAAATAAAAACTAATTAAAACTAGCAAACTCACTGTAAAAACTAATTAAAACTAACTGAATTTGAAAACAAAAATTCACAACGAAATTAAACCTTGGTCTGGACCTCTTCATGAACACTCAATCAGCAACAAAAAAGGATTTACTAGTGTTCAAAAAGCTCAAAGACTTCTCTGGAGGTCAGAGGTCAAAGGCAAAATAGTTAATTATAATAATAATAATAACTAGGCCTGCAAGCAGGACTGAACGGGACCGAGCAGAGTGGAGCCGTCGGAGGAGGCCAAGTCAGGCGCGGTGCTCAGGGCTCAGTCCCTATGCGTCCCAAATGGCGTGTCTGTGTAAAACATGTTACTTCCTGTAGCCAGCGGGGGACGCTATGACTGTGTGTCAATAATGACATGTGGGTGTGGTCAGGGCTGGACCCTCATCAGGTGTGGGAAATTTGGGACATATTGGACAATGTATGGTCAAGTTATAGAGTCTGGTGTATTATGGCGAGATGCCATATTTTGCCGCACCCACATATTCGAAGGTCAGTAAAGGTGTTGATAAGTTTTGTTCCCAAAGTACAAAGCCCTTGTGATACTGACCAAGTTTGAAGTCCATGGGATGAAATCTGTCGGAGGAGTTCGTTAAAGTATGCGAGGTGGAAATGGGAAAAAACTATGAATTGTGCGATATTCAAACCAAGATGGCAGACTTCCAGTTGGGTTTGAGGTATGGGTCCAAGAGGCTTTTTGTGTGTCTCCACATGATGTGTACCAAATTTCGTGTCTCTACGTGAAGCCTACTGCTAGGGCTAAGTATAAAACATGTGACTACCTGTGGCCAGCGGGTGGCGCTCTGACTGAGTGTCAATATTGATATGTGGGTGTGTTCAGGGCTGGACCCTCATCACGTAGGAGAAATTTAGGACAGATTGGACAATGTATGGTCAAGTTATACGGTCTCGTGTGTTGTGGCGAGACGGCATAATTTGCCGCCATGCCACGCCCACATAGTGTGACGGTCAGTAAAGCTTTTGATAGCTTTTGATCCCAAAGACCTTGTGATGGTACTGACCAACTTTAAAGTCAATCAGGTTAAATCTGTAGGAGGAGTTCATTAAAATATGAAATGTGGTAATTTAATGAAAGGGGGCGTGGATATAGCATAAGGGATATATATCATATATCATAATATGATTTAGAAGTGTTAAGGGCTGTACTCTGATGAAGCATGAGAATTTTGGAGCAGATCGGACAAAGAATGGAGAAGCTATAATGATCTGTAAATGTATAATGATCATGTCAATATTGACATGTGGGTGTGTTCAGAGGTGGACCCTCATTACGTGTAAGAATTTTGGGCCAGATGAGACAATGTATGGTGAAGTTATACAGTCCCGTGTTTCATGGCGAGACGCCATCTTTTGCCGCCATGTCACGTGTGGCGGTGAGTAAAGGTCTTGATAAGTTTTGTTCCTGAAGGCCTTGGGATTGCACTGAGCAAGGTGAAGTTAATGGGATTAAATCTGTAGGAGGAGTTTGTTAAAGTATGCAACGTGGTCATTTTGTAAAAGGGGACGTGGATAAAGCATAAGGGGCGGGGCTTTATGAAATATTGTTATGTAGAAGTGTTACGGGCTGGACTCTGATGAAACATGAGAAGTTTGGAGCAGATGGGACAAAGAATGGGAAAGTTATAAGGATCTCGTGTTTTATGGCGAGACCATAGACTGTATATAAATAATGGACGTAGTCACCGTGACGTCACCCATTGGTTTGTGGACTGCCCGTTGGAAGCCTCGAGTTCAGCATTATACTCGTCGCCAGCTTGCGTTGCCATCTTGTTTCCGATACGCGGAGCAGACCATAATTGGACTGTGCCGGAGCGCGAGGGATCTGACGACACTGAATACACGCCTCTCTACAACGGCACCCGGTGAGAGAAGCTGCTGCTAATTCATGTTAGCATTAATTGGAGCATTAACTGGGATGTTAGTTTTGGCTCGCAAAAAAACACAAACAAAATGTATCTTTCTTACCTCAGAAAACTGAGCAGTGACTCCTTGGAGTGTCTGTTAGTCCAACCAAACATTGAACAAGACATTTTTACTGAACAAAACGTTCAAATAAACTGTCATTAAGTGAAAATACAGTGTGAAAGGGTCAAAGTTATGAGACCAAATCGGTAAACGTCCTCTTTTCTATCTATATAACTTTATATATAACTTTATTGACACGTTGCCGTGGATACGCATTGCTCTGCTTCTCTCCTGGTGACGGCTCGCCTTGTCAGTGACCTGTAGCCATGCCCCAAATCATACGATTCTTTATATTCTATTTTCTTCTAAATGGGGCCATTATTAGAACTATTGACATCAAATTGTCTTGAAGAAGATTTTTTACTAGCGATTGAGACTATATTGTTGTCCTGAAAAAAAATTCTGAGGTAATAAATCAAGTGAGAAGTTTTCAAATTTTGCACTGAAATGAATGGGCAGATTTTTTTTGCAGCCAAACTTAGCACCCCCTACTGTAATTTTTTCGGTGAATTGCAGGCTTAATGCACTTCCTGGTTGGCCTCCATGCTCAGGCACGGAGATTGCCGCCTGGGCGAGACGCCATATTTTGCCGCCATGCCACGCCCACATAGTGTCACATGCGGTAAAGCTTTCAATAACTTTTGATCCCAAAGGCCTTGTGATGGTACTGACAAAGTTTGAAGTCAATCGGGTGAAATCTGTAGGAGAAGTTCGTTAAAGTATGTGATGTGGAAATGGCAAAAAACAGCAGGAAATGCCATTTTTGATCCAAGATGGCCGACTTCCTGTACGTTTTAGGGTATGGGTTCTTGAGACGTTTTGGTGCGTCTTCCTATGATACATGTATGTACCAAATTTCGTGTCTGTACGACACTCCTGTGCGAGGGGCTTAATTTTCTTGACTCTCAAGGGGGCGCTGTTGAGTCATTTTGCCACGCCCATTCCCGGGACCACTAGAATACGTACATTTCAGCGGAGATGTATGTATATTCCAAAAATGAGGAGTTTTTGAATATGATAAAGCCCACAAAAAGGCGATTACTTTTTCTGAAGAAAAATAATATTAATAGACGGACCAATTACAATAGGGTCCTCGCACCATTAGTGCTCGGTCCCTAATAAACGGACCAATTACAACACCCGAATAATCTTTGAGAAGAGAAGGAGTTTGTTAGTGGTGGTAGGCAGTGTTGTTCTCTGTTTTTATTGTTGGTCTGTCCTGCCATGGGTTACAGCACTTTGTGTCAGCTTTGGCTGTTTTAAAGGGCTCTATAAATAAAGTTGATTAAATTTTTTTTTTTTTTTTTTTATTATAAGGAGTTTGTAGTGGAGGTTATGAAGGAGTGTGAGGAGGCGGGCAGCAGAATTCTGGATATATTGGAGTTTCTTGAGCATTTTAGATGATGAACCGTAGAGAAGGCTATTGCAATAAACGAGTCTTAAAGTGATGAAAGTGTGAGTGAGAGTCTCAGCAGCTGAAAAGAATAGGGATGGACGGAGTTGGGCAATGTTTCTGAAGCATAGACTGTATATAAATAATGGATGTAGTGACCGTGACGTCTCCCATTGGTTTGTGGCCCGTTGGAAGCCTCGAGTTCAGCGTTACACTCGTCGTCATCTTGTGTCTCCATCTTGTTTCTGATACGGGGGTTTCAGACCATATCTGGACTGTGGAGGAGGAGAGGGATCTGATCACTGACTACAGCCTCTCTACACCTCAACCTGACTGAGAAAAGCTGCTGCTAATTCATGTTAGCATTAACTGGAGCATTAACTGGGATGTTAGTTTTGGCTAGCAAAAAAACAAAAACAAAATTTATGTTACTGACCTCAGAAAACTGAGCAGCGACTCCTTGGAGTGTCTGTTAGGCCAACCAAACACTGAACAAGACATATTTACTGAACAAAACTTTCAAATAAACTCTCATTAAGTGAAAATACAGTGAAAGGGTCAAAGTTATGAGACCAAACCGCTAAACATCCTTTTTTTATTTCTATATAACGTTATATATAACTTTATTGACACGTTGCCGTGGATACGCATTGTTCTGCTTCTCTCCTGATGACGGCTCACCTTGTTAGTGACCTGTCAATCAAAGGTAGCCACGCCCCAAATCATACGATTCTTTATCCTCTATTTTCTTGTAAATGGGGCCATTATTTGAACTATTTTTTATTAGTGATTGATTTAGTGTTGTCCTAAAAAAAATTCTGAGGTAATAAATCAAGTGAGAAGTTTTAAAATTTTGCATTGAAATGAATGGACAGATTTTTTTTGCAGCCAAACTTAGCGCCCCCTGCTGGAATTTTCAGTAGATTGCAGCTTAAGGCACTTCCTGGTTTGCCTCCTTGCTCAGACCCGGAGGTTGCCGCTTGTGTAAAACTGGATAAAAAGTCAGTTTTTGAAGCTTCTGACATAAAAACACTAACAGATTACTCTGAATTTGTTGGAAACATTTGGGACTATGTAGCAATATAACCTCAACTAAATATATAACGTAGATTTTCATTTTGAGATTCCTGGTTCATTCCTGGTTTGCCTCCTTGCTCAGACCTGGAGGTTGCCGCCTGTTCTCAAGTGGAAAAGGGCTGTTTTGGTGATGTGTTTGATATGTTGGTCGAAGGAGAAGGAGAGTGAACCCAGAACTGAACCTTGGGGAACCCCTTTTCTCAAACAAGAGTTTAAAACCAAGCTAAGAGAGCACTGTGCTCCAGTTTATCTAGTGGCTGACATGTCTGCTTATTTGGTCTGAAATGCTTGTGCTCCTTTAAATTGAGTACATTTTCTGCACTGCATCTGTCAGTCTACTCATTAGTCCCTCAATTACACTGAAATTTCTTCTAATGAGTGGGTAATGCTGTGTGTTACAGGAGGTGAGTGAGCGTGGTGCGACTGGTGACAGTGATGGAGCTCTGCAGGACGACTTTAACAAGATGATGATCTCCTAGAAACAGGAGAGAGGAGGAGGGAGGGATGTGTGGGCGGAGGAGAGAGGACAGAGCAGAGATTAGTCATCATGTGGAGTTTGGACGGAGGGGTGGAGAATCTCTCTTGGTTCTATGTTTAGCCGCCGTTAATGGAGATTCCCTCTCTGATAGCTGCTGCTGTCTGTGTCGTCATGTGGTCCATACTCTGTCTGACATTTTAGAGATTTCAGGTGAAAGAAAATTCTGACAATGACTGGATAGTTCTGCAGCGGAGCTTAACATTTTTCATCCCCGCCCACATTAGTGATGTCACAGTGTCACTTTGACATCACTGCAGTGGCTACAGAAGGGAGAGGTAACAGTATTTAAAGTTTAACTCTATGGAATTTAGTCCATTTTTGAATCCTTTTCATCCTGCCTGTATACACCACTTAAAAAATGTTTAAATGCCATGTTGGTAAATATTTTATTCAGCACAACCTCACTTATATGACCTAATAATAATTTATTTTTTATTCTGACTTACTGGATCAACATTTTGAACCAAAAAGAACCAAAGAAAAACCAACATAAATGTGATCTTGTGATTGTGTGTGATCCGATCATCCAACTCTGATTTTTATTCTAGTGGGACTCTATTTTATTTGTGTCTTATGTGTTTAGTGTAACAATTTTGGTCATTTTGTGTCTTTTGTTGTGTCTTTTTCAGTTATTTTCTGTATTTTTTTTGGTCTTTTTGTGTATTTTTCGGTCGTTTTGTGTCTTTTTTTAGTCATTTTGTTATCTTTTATGTGTCTTTTTGGTAATTTTGTGTCTTTTTTAGTTATTTTATGTGTTTTTTGGGTCATTTTGTGTTTTTGTGTCTTTTTTTGGTCATTTTGTGTCCCTTTTTAGTCATTTTGTGTCGTTTTGTGTCTTTTTAAGTCATTTTGTGTCTTTTTTTTGGTCATTTGTGTCTTTTTTTGGTCATTTTGTGTCTTAAAAAAAATTGATCATAATGCTAAGAATTTGAAATGTTGCAAATGTGAATAAAGGTTGCAAATCTAACATATAAGAGGGTTACATCCAGTTCTATCATTTTATACTAAATATATTTGAGCTTGTCTCCAGTTTTACTTGGTATATCATCATTAAACTGAAACTGGCCTCATGGAGTTTACAGCCAGAACTTTAGAGGTAAATTTACAGTAGGGCTCCACGCTGCTTTGTTTTCTAGTCTGGATGTGAGGAAGAAGTCATGATTTGGAGCTTTTGGAGTCTCCAGAGGGCTAAAAGCTGAAATGACTGGATGAGTGAATGTGTTGTGTTTGTGCAGGATACACAGGATTACATCAATTCTTAATGAAAACACAAAGCAAACAGGCATAAATACAATCTTGTACATTGTGATCACTTAGCAACACAATATTTACATTCTGTGTAGCTCTTCTCTGGGTTTCCCTGACTCATTTCTGTCCATATTTGTTTCCGTTAATACATTTAATTTCATAAGACAGCTGTCACAGAGCTTTTGTGAATTTTAGCAGTCAGAAATATCCAAATCCAAAAGCAGGACAATGTATGTGACAGTAAGTGCAAGCAAAGTATAGTTTAAAATCAGGCAGAGTCCAATCACTCCAATCTTTCAGGAAATCAAATCCAAAAAGCTGCAGGCAGGTAATCAAAGGTAAAAAAAACCCCACAGGGTAATCAGTTCAACTGGGGGAAAAGAAATTGTCGGAAAGCTTGGCAGCAAGAATAAACAAGACAATCTAGCAGAGGGCAAATTAAACTGGACTGGTACAAAAACACTGAGGGCTGATGGGGGAGTGGAGGCTGGGATCTGAAATGACAGGAGAGTTAGTGGAAGCAGGAAGGCATGAAAACCAACTCTGTCAAACCGACTTTGAGGGATTCATGACAGTTTTACAGGGTAAATTAAAAGTTTTCATGAGGTGACATCCAAATCTGTTTCTGCTTTTCTGAAAGAAAAATCTGAAAAGGCATGTTGGAAACTCTTGGTCACATATTCAGTGACATTAAAGGTATAATCTGCCATTTTTTCGCATTGAAATGTCTCAAAATGAAAAATCTATGTTATATATTTTGAGTTAGATGTTGCTACATAGTCCCAAATGTTTCCAACAGATTCAGAGAAATCTGTTAGTGTTTGTATGTCAGAAGCTTCAAAAACTGACTTTTTTACACAGGCGGCAACCTCCGGGTATGAGCAGGGAGACAAACCAGGAGGTGCCTTAAGCTGCATGGAAAATTCCAGCAGGGGGCGCTAGGTTTGTCTGCAAAAGAAAATCTGTCCATTCATTTCAATGCAAAATTTGAAAACTTCTCACTTGATTTCTTAAAACAGAATTTTTTTCAAGAGAAGATACACAGAGCGCCTCTTCGGCCAATCAGCATCTCCGTTTTCTGTGTTCGATTGCTCTGCCTCAACTACCCGGATGTTTGTTGCAGAAAATTTGTATTGAATTTCCGAACTGAATTTGAATTGTGAGAACTGAATGTTCATTTCCAAACTAATAAATTAAATTTCAAATTACAATTCAGGTTCAGTTTTTAAATGCAATGATTCAAACTGAACAAAACAAATTCTTGAATAATTGCATTAAAAACAGAATTTGAATCACATAATTTATGTGATTCAAATTCTGTTTTTAATGCAATTATTCAAGTTAAGCAATTCAAATTCAAATATAAATAATTCAAATTCAGTTTCTGGTGGCACATATTTCAGCCCATAGTTTTCATGTATTTAAAAATTGCTAAAGGTGCTGTGATGGAGTCATTTTTCCTGTTTGTTTCTGTGTGTGCAGGTTGTTTGTTTGAGAAGAAGCTCTGTCCCAGAGATCAGCTGTGTAACGATGGTGAGTTTTTCAGTTTTACTTTTCCATCTCAATCTGTCTTTGTCAGTTTCACACTCTGCACAGCTTTCATCTGCAGCTCAGAGCACACAGAGGAACAGAGTGAAACCAGACACACGCAGAGTTATTATTCCATGACCAGAGAAATCTGTCCTCTGATTGGCCCAGAGGCTCATCAGTGCTGCGCTTTGATGCAGCATTTTAAAACACAGCTCACAAACTCTGAATCTGCTAATAAAAGCTTTGATAGTTGTAAAACAAAAAACAAACAAAAAAAAAAAGTCTGTGTGAGATGCAGCAGCTCTGAGTCAAATGCTGACAAGAAAGGAATATAAACAAGAAAGTCGTTAGTTTGTCGCTACACTGTAAAAAGAAGTCATTTTTTTCCATAAATTGACTGTTATATTTTATAGGAGTTTTTCTTTTATTCTAAGTGAAAATGAAAAAAAAGATGAAACATTTTATTACAAATATAATAAATTATTTAATCGTTTAATGGTCTTAAATGTTAAATTACAGTGTTTTCTAAGTAAGAAAACTTAAGTTCTGCTTCTCGGAAGTTGATGAGTTCTTCAATTAAGGATAATTTTATAATATTAATAATAATAAGAGTTAATCAAAATTTCATACACATATTGCTGAATGTAAAATTAAGGCAATTTTCTGTTCTCTTACAGTAAAACTTTATTTTAATTTAATTAAAAACAATTTTTTACAAATCAGTAAAATTTTAAGTTTCACTATAAGAAAACAGAAAGGTGCCTTGATTTTACATTCATGAATACGATTTTCTTTTTACATTGATAGTAACCTTTTTTTATTTGTTTATTTAATGGAATTCACTATAATTTATGGAAAAATACTGTCCCATTATATTCATTTTTTAACATTAGTATTAAAAGTAATTTACCTATAATGGCATTTGCACTAAATTAGAAAAAAAACAAGAAAAAAAAACTGTAAATAACACAGTAAATTTCTAGAAAATAACCCTTCAACTCAGGTCAGTATTAAATAAAATGGAATAAAAATTAAATGATCATTTTAAACTAAAAGGAAACCACAACTGTTTGATTTGACAGGAGGGACTATATGTTGTGTTATTGTGTTTATTATGTATTTATTTTCCAGAAAGGGCCAGTGTATTAAAAGTAATTTACCTTTGTATGGCATTTGAACTAAATTAGAAAAAAAAAACAAGAAAAAAATGGAAAATAACACAGTTAATTTCTGGAAAATAACCCTTCAACTCGGGTCAGTATTTAATGAAATGGAATAAAAATAAAATGTTAATTTGAAACTAAAAGGAAAGCACAACTGGTTGATTTGTCAGGAGGGAATATTTATTGTGTTATTGTATTTATTATGTATTTATTTTCCAGAAAGGGCCAGTGTATTAAAAGTAATTTTCCTTTGTATGGCATTTGCACTAAATTAGAAAAAAAAATAACACAGTAAATTTTGGAAAATAACCATTTAACTCAGCTCAGTTTTTAATAAAATGGAATAAAAATAAAATGATGATTTGAAACTAAAAGGAAAACACAACTGTTTGATTTGACAGGAGGAACTATATATTGTGTTATTGTATTTATTATGTATTTATTGCACTTTATTTGCACTAAATTAGAAAAAAACAAGAAAAAAACTGTAAAATTACACAGTAAAATTCTGGAAAATAACCCTTTAACTATTATAATCTCTTTTTTACACACTTATGAAGCCAAATTAGAACTCCTCCTCTGGGAGGCTGACGTGGACACTTTCCTCCCCAGTGGGAAGCTGGTATTCACGGTACCTGAACGTAGCGTGGTGAGAATAGTAGATCACACCAATGGTGATGGCTCCCAGCAGTCTCCAGCTGCAGCGTCACGCTTCAGAGATCCGTGACGTGTCTCCTGTCCATCACTGCTGCTGTTATCCTCTGTGGGCTTCCTGTCTCTTTCCTGCCTTTCAAACGTGCTCAGGATGTCGTTACAAGAGCGTGCACGTGCATGAGCGTGCACCTGTGTGTCTCGGCTGAATTATTGATGCTGGTGTGTTTCTGTGGCTGCCTTCCAGGATGTTTTGTTCCCTGTTTTCAGAGACATTTAGGGAACATTAGTGATGTCTCTAAACGTGTAAGTGGTGATACACGTGCAAAGAATAAAGGCATTGAGAGTAACAGGATGATGTCAGACATAATCTGCACTGTAAAAAAAACCTGTTGTTTTTACGGTAATAAATACCTTTAATTATATATATATATATATATATATATATATATATATATATTTTTTTTTTTTTTTTTTTTTTTTTTATACATATATTTACTGTATATTATCCATATTTAAAAAGAGGTAGTTTTCTGTTGGCTTACCATTTTTAATTTTTTTTTTTTTTTTTACAGTAAAAGCAAAATATGGTGATCCATCTGATATTATGCAAGTAGTTTCAGAAGACTCTTGAAGAAATAGAACAATATTTTTCTCTCACAAGTTATAATTTATAATCATGTGCAAAGAATAAAGGCAGTGTCACACATGTCAGACACAGCTTTAAACTCCTTCCACACTGTAAAAAAAACAACTGTTGTTTTTACAGTAAAAAACTGGCAGCTGTGGTTGCCAGAACTTTACCGTAATAAATACGGTGCAACTTTTTCTAATATTACGGTAAAAAGACATTGTCACTGTTGATTTCACGTTTAAGATTGCCATTTTATTCCATTTTTTACTGTATTAAAAAAAAGTTTTTCCATCAAAAGAACCGCTGTTTTGCCATATAATTGACAAGAAAATACTCTAAACTAATACTATAAATGCTGCATAAATTAAAGATTTTACCATTAAATATTACAGTATATTTTTGTTAGAGAAATGGTGTTTAGTATATTTAACAGTTAGAAAAAGTTTTTTACAAAAGATAAATGCAAAAATTACAGTGACGCTTGTATGTATATTACAGTATATTTTTGTTACAAACAAAGTGCCAGAGTATTTTACAGTGTAGTAATGTATTTTTTTAAAAACAGTAAAAATAGTGTTTTAGCTGATATATACATATACAGTGTTTCATTGTTACTGAAATTGAATTAACCCATTTATCCCATTTATTTTGTGTCCTGACACATTTAATCTGTCAAACCTTCAGAATACATTATATTCAAGATTATTATAAATTGTGCTCTAAATATTATGTTTGTCTCTATTAAATCTGGAATATGAGTTAAATCTATTCCGTTCCACGCTGCATTAACAAAACAGCACATTTCGTTTCTTCAACTCTATGGAGTCTTGGGCTATTTTGTCCATTTTTGAATCCTTTCTGTGTCTTTTCTTGTCTTTGTAAGTCATTTTGTGTTTTTTTTTTGGTAATTTCGTGTCTGTTGTTGTGTCTTTTTTGGTCATTTTGTGTCTTTTTGTGTCTTTTTTAGTCATTTTGTGTCTTTTTTAGTCATTTTGTGTCTGTTGTCTTTTTTAGTCATTTTGTGTCTTTTTTGGTCAGTTTGTGTCTTTTTTTGTCATTTTGTGTCTTCTGTGCGGTTTTTTGGTCATTCTGCGTTCTCTTTTTGTGTTTTTTTTAGTCATTTTATGTCTTTTTGTGTCTTTTTTAGTCATTTTGTGTCTTTTTTAAGTCATTTTGTGTCTTTTTTGGTCATTTTGTGTCTTTTCTAGTCCTTTAGTCCAACATAAAATGTGATTTTGAATCTTTTTTTTAACTTTCAAAGCACTATCATTCTCAATAAAGAATTGTAAATGTTGAAAATGTGAACAAACGTTACAAATCTAACATATAAGAGGGTTCCATCCAGTTCTATCATTTTATACTAAATATATTTGAGCTTGTCTCCAGTTTTACTTGGTATATCATCATCAAACTGAAACTGGCCTCATGGAGTTTAAAGCCAGAACTTTAGAGGTAAATTTACAGTAGGGCTCCACGCTGCTTTGTTTTCTAGTCTGGATGTCATCAAGAAGCCTGGATTATTTGGAGCTTTTGGAGACTCCAGAGGGTTAAATATCTGTAAAATGCACTGTTGAATCCAAAGAAATGTTGAATCTATAGTAATAACTACATTTCAGTGTGTTCGTCATTTGAGCAGTGGATGGTGTGTGTGTGTGTGTGTGTGTGTGTGTGTGTGTGTGTGTGTGTGCTGAAACATGTGTGTGAAAAACGTTCAGTTTGTCTATGAGATTCATCACATTGGCAGGAAGGCGACTTAAAGAGACAAAAGGGAGAAAAAAGAGCGACAGAGCAACGTAAACAAGGTCTCCCTCCGTCAGCAGCTCCTAGCCAATCACAGCCCGCACCCAGCCGTCTCTATGACAACAGTGACATCACTTGCCTGACGACCGTGTGTCTCTCCCGTGTGTGTCTGTGTGTGTGCGAGTGTGTTTGAGTAGAGATTGAGGGAGACAAGAGGTGATGACTCACCACGGCCCACGCACACTTACACACACGTCCATCATTGTGTGTGTGTGTGTGTGTGTATGTGTAAAGTGTGTATTTGCAGGGTTGTCTGCATGCATTTGTGCAATGTGTAAATGTACTGTGTGTTTCTGTGTGTGCATGTTTACACATTGTAAAGATGTGTGCCTGTGTGTGTGTGTGTGTGTGTGTGGCTTGTGTACATGTGTGTACATTTGTGTATATGTGTGTGCATGGCTTCCTTCTTACTCTTTGGCTTGTAAAACACAATAAATAATCCCTCCTGTCAAATCAAACACTTGTGTTTTCCTTTTAGTTTCAAATTATAATTTTATTTTTATTCCATTTTATTAAATTCTGACCTGAATTAAAGGGTTATTTTCCAGAAATTAACTGTATTATTTTACAGTTTTTTCTTCTTGTTTGTTTTTCTAATTTAGTGCAAATGGAATAAAAAGGGAAATTACTTTTAATACAAATGTTAAAAAATTAAGACAATGGGACAGTATTTAGTTACTATCACTATAAAAAGAGAAAATCATATTTCTGAATGTAAAATTAAGGCAGCTTTCTGTTTTCTTACAGTTAAACATAAAATTTTTCTGTTTTGTCAAAAAAATTTTTTTACATTAAATTCCAAAGTTTTACTGTAAGAAAACAGAAAATGTCCTTAATTTTAAACTCAGCAATATGTATATGAAATTTTGATTAACGCATTATTATTAATATGTTAAATATTATCCTTGACTGAAGAACTGGGTCAAATAAAACTCGTATAATTTAATCTACAAATCAAAAAAGATGCAAGAAGTGATGTACATTTTAAAGAAAAAATAAATAAATAAATAAGCATAAACAACTAAATGATTAATCAATGACAGAAATCTTTCAATTAAAACAACTAATAAGTTGTCTTATTGAGTGAGAGAGTAACTTTAATTTGCAGCAAAAGGAAAAGTAACTAATTACTAAAAAAACTGGTTTTCATTAACAAACAAGCAAGGCTGAAACACCATGTTGTGTCAAAACAAACAAACAAACAAACAACAATTTATATTTATAAATAAGAAATAAGAAATCAGCAATAAGTGTCTGCTAAATGATTAAATGTAAATTAATTGAGCTGCAGATGTGAAATTATGATCCTGGTTCAAACTGAATATATTTCTAATGTATAAATATAAATGTTTGTTTGTTTGTTTTTACAAATGACCAGCAGGTGGCGCTATTACCAACACAAAAACCTTTTTTGCTAATAACTCCCACATAATATGTTACACACTGTTAAACCTTATATCTACGTGTTCCCCCATGGAGCTGTATTGTTTGATGTAGGCCACGCCCACTTTTGCGGTAAATTTCCATTCGCAAAATCAAAAAAATTCCAATACTCACTTTTTCAAACTCCTCCTATGCCATTTGCACCAAACTTTGAATGTAGCATCTGTAGACAGCATTGACAAAAAGTTATCAAAACAATTGTGATAGTTCAAACATTACTCAAGCTATTAAATGACAACTTCCTGTAGATGTTGGTCAAAAGAAGAATTGTTACATATCTTGGTAAAATACCTTCCCATTACCACAACAATTTTGCTTATTGTATTGCATGGCGCAATGAGGGTTTGTGCAAAATTCTGCCAATAGGTGCATCTTTTATTGCTAAATGACCAAACAGCTTCATTTTCTTCACTTTTGATTGTACATTGTGTGTGTGTGTGTGTGTGTGTGTGTGTGTGTGTGGGAGGTTGTTTGTGGATGTGGATGTGTGGGTGTGCATGGGGACGTTTTCCATCTAATGAATGAAGATAATCTAGTCTTACACATTCATTTCCTATGCCGGTGAATGTGTGAAGACCATACGTGTTACAAAGTTGATTTGACAACTAAAAATTCAACTCGAATAGACTCGAAGACCACAGGACGGATAACATCACTGTCCAGATTATGATCTGGAGCCAACTTCACGTGTTTGATACGAGTCCAGCCCTGAACACGGAGGCCAATATACACTGATAATCAAAGCGCCACATGTTGGACACAGGAAATTACATTTAACCCCTTCCTGCACTGTCTGAAACAGACAGTTAAGATATGCGTGATCGGCCGATGGGGGGGTAGACGACACACCCTGACAGCAGCATGTTCCCACATGTGTGGACTGCGAGGGCCAATTCAGTACTGCTTTCAGCCCTAGTTATGTATTTATTTTCCATAAAGGGCCAGTGTCATGTCTCTCCTCTGCAGGTTTCACATCAGATCATAAAAGCAGAGCCGGCTCAAGCCTCCATGGGGCTCTAAGCAACATTCAATTTCGGGGCCCTCTATTTCTGCCAATAATATTGATTGATGATCATTCGCACACCTACTACAAACTCATTGCGGTTCTGGCAGTGTTGTTTACATTATGCTATTGTCAGCCTGATATGTCTTCACACATTAAAGGGGGTGTCCCAGTTAATTACATAAATAATACCAATACAATAATGATACAAATGATACCAATGAATGAATGATGTCCAGGGTGTCACATGTGTTTTTTAATCTAGAAATGTATCACATTCAACTATAGAGTGACTTGGGGTTGATTTACACAACAATCCAAATGGTAAAGCATTATTTTTACTGTAAAAGTGTCATCTGGTTTATTATTTTTGAAAAACGTGAAAACATTCCTTTATCTTTGCGTTGATGACATACAATTGTATTTTTGTACAATAATATATCTTTGATCATATAGAAAGTGTCACTCATGCATGCAAAATATTAAACAAAATATGTACATATTTTTTGTTAATTGCTCTTGGGGGGCCCCCTAGTGGCCACGGGGCCCTAAGCAGTCGCTTAGTTCGCTTATGCCTTGGGCCGGCTCTGCATAAAAGTGTAACAAAGAAACAAACTTGTGTTGTCCCTTCCTGTGCAGATGGTCTGTTCGGACAGTGCCGGGCTCGTCACCAGGACCCCGTCCAGTACCAGGTGTCTGTCCCCGTCCTGCACAGGATGCAGGAGGTCCTCAAAGACCTGATGGTGCAAGGTGAGTCTATGCTATGGGCTGAAATATGTGCCACCAGAAACTGAATTTGAAATATTTATATTTGAATTTGAATTGCTTAACTTGAATAATTGCATTAAAAAACAGAATTTGAATTTGTATATTTCAAATTGAATCATTGCATTGAAAAACTGAATCTGAATTGTAATTTGAAATTGAATTTATTAGTTTGGAACTGAACAGTTCTCATAATTCAAATTCAGTTCGCAAAATTCAATTTAAATTTTCTGTGACGAACATCCGGGTAGTTGAGGCAGAGCAAAAAAACTAAATATATTTCATTTTTATATGAATGAACAATAATAACGAGGCACAATTCATTGTTTTGTGTTAAAACAATATTTTCTATATTTTTAAACATATTTTTGATAAACAAATTCATTACTGTAATGCGTCCAGATAAGAATGTAATGGTTTCCCCACACTTATATACAATAAATATTTAATACATTTATAAAAATAAATATACATTTGTTTAAAAATATATAATTTAACAGAATATAATCAAACATAATGGTTTTTAACAATATAGCTTAAAGAACAAAATCTGAATGAAAATTGATGAGGAAAAAATGGTTAATTATTCAGTAATGATAGAATTGTTTGCATTAAAATATGTGTATATTTTAATAAAATACATTTTGGTGATACCAGCTACCCTTGTGCATATTTAAGTGCTTGCCAAAGAAAAAAAAAACAATTTAAATTTAAAAATGTGTTACTGTAATGAATTTTGCTCACAGTGTCTCTAAAAATGTCAGAAAATACCTTAAAATTCTTTAAATAGATAAAAAAAAATTCATATTAAACAGTGACTTTAGATTGTATGTGTTATAAAGGGGCAAAGAAAATATGTATTCAATGCTCTTGTATTTTTGCTATGAACTGTACCATGTTCATGAGAATCACCTGTTTGTGTCCCCTTGGTGCTGCACAGGTCTGACCTGGAAGGACGAAGTCACCCAGGCGATCATCAGCAGAGAGCTGAGTGGCGTTCCCACAGTCGGCTCCGCCTCCAGACTTTACGACAAGTCCCCAAAACAGTAAGAAGAAAACTTTCAACAAAACCAGCAGCAAGGACAACAACATACAGAATGCATCTGCAATGTAAAAAAAAAACCTGTTGTTTTTACGGTAAAAAGACGGCAGCTGTGGTTGCCAGAACTTTACCGTAATAACCGTAAAAAATATGGGATAACTTTTTTTAATATTACGGTAAAATGATATTAGCAAGTTTTTCCATTAAAAGAAATGCTGTTTTGCCATATAATTGACCAGAATTTATTTTAGAAATGCCACATAAATTATAGATATTGTATATGTATATATATTACAGTATATTTTTGTTACAAACACAGTGCCAGTGTATTTCACAGTGGAGTGATGTATTTAAAAATTTTAAAAATACTGTTTCGGCTGATGTACGTATACATTTACGTGTTTCATTGTTACTGAAACTGAATTAACCCATTCATAATTTTACGGCCTTTTACTGTCATGGTTTAGCAGTTTTTCACTGTAAAATCTACAGTGATGAACTTCTGGAATATCTGGATGAAAACTATTCAATTCCAAACTGCATTAAGAAAATAGCACATTTTGTTCTTTGTAAACATCTGTGTGCAGAATCTTGTTCAAAAACAATACACAGATATATAATATAATATAATATAATATAATATAATATGATATAATATAATATAATATAATATAAATTCAGACTTTACGACAAGTCCCCAAAACAGTAAGAAGAAAACTTTCAACAAAACCAGCAGCAAGGAAAACAACATACAGACCTGTGTTTGTAATATTCGTTTATAATTCCTAGGTTGGCCAGACTGTCGGGCCCCAGAGAGCTGAGGGTCCCAGGCCCCAGAGTGCAGAGGGTCCCGAGGCCCGAGGACCCGGCTGACCCTGACATGATGCAGCAGTACGTTGACTACATGATCCTGGACCCAGGATCCAGATCCTCTGTCCACATGCAGACGCCCCTGCTGGACCCCTACACCTACCACCAGGTGGGGACATCACACACACACACACACACACACAAATATGGAATATTTACTACAAAGTGTCATGATAAATAATTTAACAGTAAGATATAAAATGAGATTATTAAAAAACATGTATTTCAGCTTTAATTAGAAGGCAAAGGCCATTTCCAACACTGTAAAAAAACTAGTTATTTTCCAGATATTATCTGTTTTATTTGCAAATGTGCATTTCTATGCTGACGACACAGTTATTTACTGCTGTGGATCAACTGTTGTTCAGGCTGTTGAATCTTTGCAGAAAGCTTTTGTAGCTGTGCAACACCCATTAATGCACTTGAAACTGGTTCTCAATGCTGATAAAACAAAGCTTATGTTGTTTTCCAACAGTAAAAAAAATGCCTCAAATTGCCCCCAGTGTCCACTCTTGAGGGCAGCGAAATAGAGGTGGTTCATATGTATAAATACTTTGGAGTGTTAATTGATGACTCACTCACCTTCAAGCCACGTATAGAAAATCTTGTGAAGAAGTTGAGGCTAAAATTGCATTTTTATTTTCGAAATACGATGGAAAGAAATAAAGATGGGAAACCAGACCATAGAGTTTAATTACAGTGAATTCTATGAACTATAAAAATAAAAATAAATGACATCATATTGCTAACTGTAAAGTGAAGGCAACTTTCTGTTTTCTTACAGTAGAGTTTAAAATGTAATTTATTTTTTTATTTTGATTCTTAACACCATCATGTTAAAATAAAATAAAAACTTACATTTAATTAAAGTTAAATATATTTATTTCATTTCACTTCATTATATTTTATTTTAATTTAATACATTTAATATTTTATTTAATATTTGTTGTTTTTTAATTATTTTTTAAAAAGAGATATAAACTGTATATTATCCATATTTTTAAAGAAATTATCTGTAAAATAATTTATGGTTGTTTACTGTTTGACGGTAAGACTTTTTAAAATTTATTTTTATTATTTTTACAGTATACTAAAAGTAATGTGGAATTAAAATTGAATTTTAACGAGTATACAAACCAGCAAACCACACACATCCACTACCCACATTCAGCAGACATATAAATGAATATAAATAGATATAAATAAAAAATAAAAAATAAAAGTAGATATAAATAAGTACAAATAAATAAATACAAATATACATAATCACGAATAATATAAATAGATAATATAATAAAATTAAAAATAACAATTAAAAATAGATATAGATAAATAAAAATAAATAAATATCAATATACATAATCATGAATAAATATAAATAGATATAAATGAATATAGATAAAGATATAAAAATATCCCCTCGACAGGTGGCGGATGTGTGACCATGAATGAGTCTGACATTATAATAATTAAGATGTGTTATTGTAAAGTTATTCTGCCCTCTAGTGGCCAAAAACAGCCTGTTTTTTGTTTCCTGTGTGTTGCAGCAGCAGTACGGCCTCCAGGAGGAGGAGGAGCGCTCCCTAAACTCTCTGGACAACAATCCGGCCTTCCCGATCCTCTCCTCCCCCTCAAGATCCAGATCCCGAGGAAACCCGGTGGATCGAGACCGGCAGATTCTCCAGGACCTGATGTCCTATTACCTCACCTCCCCTTCTTCTTCCTCCTCTTCCTCCCCCGTGCAGTCGCTCTCCAGCCACAGAGCTGCAGGATTTCCCTCGTCATCCTCCTCCTCCTTCTTCCCAGACCTGGACTTCCCGCTGGACTATGGAGAGGACTATGTTTCCCAGGTGGCTCAGCTCCGCAAGCAGCCGCAGCAGCAGCAGCAGGAGCAGGAGCAGGAGCAACAGCAGGAGCAGCAGGAGCAGCAGGAGCAACAGGAGGAGCAAGAGGAGAAGAAGGCGCAGGAGGAATACAACGCCCTGTCAGGACTGGATGGTGAGAAAGGAGCAGAAATAAACATTTTACAGACAGAAAGTAACATTTTACAGATATAACATTATAATATACAGAAACATGCAGTGGTGGAAAGTTATTTAGCAGTAATTTAGCATTCAGTTCCAGTTATTCTTCTCTTTACTGCACTGCATTTATTTGATACCATCAGTTGCTTTCCAGATTTACCCTTTGAACCCCAACAAGCAGTTTCAGAGCGTTTTTTCCCCCACTGTGGCCTTGTTTTTCATTACATTATATAAAATATTTCATAAAGAATATAAAAGTCCTACAGCTCTATGGAATCAGCACAATCATGACTAGAAGTGTGAACAACTCAAACATGACTTTTCTGCAGAATAACATAGTTAAAATTATATAAATCATAAAAAGTTTTTAAAAAATGTTTAAAACTTGAATCTATATATACATATATAAGACTTTTCGAATTGTCCAAAAAATGCCACAAATGTTCTCCTCATAAATTCTACATATTTTACTATTTCCATGTTTCCAGCCTCTCCTGTCCTCTCCTCTCAGCTCTGTGTAAACATATTTTAAGTGTTTTTACATACAACCGTTGGTCTCAGCATCAATCAATCATGGCTTCACAATGTCGCTGAGGAGCAGAAGTTTTTATGTTTTCAGTGACACATGTAGAATAAAGTGATTTTGTCAGAAATATCACTATTTTAAGCTTTGTTTTCGTTACTTTTTCTAGCTGAAATCTATTTATTTACAGTGTCTTTCTACGATAAAATGTGGATTTTTGGTGGTCTTTTAAAGAAAACATACATTTCATTAGGAATCGGGCTTGTAACTGGAGAGTCGCTGGTTCGAATCCCGGTACTGACAGGTCTAGGACTGAAGTGCCCTTGAGCAAGGCACCTAACCCCCCTCCACAGCTCCCCGGGCGCAGTAATGTGCTGCCCACTGCTCCTTGCATGGTGTGTTCACTTGTGTGTAAAAAAGGATGGGTTAAATGCAGAGGTTGAATTTCCCCATTGTGGGATTAATAAAGTACTCTTCTTCTTCTTCTTCTTCAGGCCGGTTTGGGGTTTCAGAGCAACAATAGTAACAACAATAATAGCAATAAAAATATAGGACTAATGAGTAGATGTTTGCCTGTGTGCTGTTGTTTCTTAGAGCGCTCTCTGCAGCGGCTCGCTCTGCTGCTCGATCACTACGGCCTCAACATGAAGGACCTGTCCCCGGAGCAGAGAGACAACCTGCCAGCCGCTCTGAAGCAGCTGCAGCTGGAGAGCTCCTTCACTCAGAAACAAAGCAAAGGTCAGAGAGCGACAAACCATTCATCACGTTTAATCAAGCTATGCTTAAAAATCGATATTGGCATCAAGTAGGTCTCCTGTCCTTATCCCAGTTTACATGCAACTGAGAAAATCTAATAACTGACGGGAACGTGTCCTCCTCCTCAAAACTGGGAGGTTATATGCATCGTTTCAGCAGGTTAATATGGCGCCCTTTCTGTTGACCTCAGTTAGCTATGTGAGCGGCTAATGTGAGACCAGCTAATGCAACGGGCTAATGTGACCGGCTAATGTGCGACCGGCTAATGTGACAGGCTAATGTGCAACCAGCTAATGTGACTGGCTATTGTGCGATTGGCTAATGTGCGACCGGCTAATGCTACCAGCAAATGTGCAACCGGCTAATGCCGCCAGAAAATGCGCGACCAGCTAATGTGATTGGCTAATGCGACCAGCTAATGCGACCAGCTAATGTGCGACCGGTTAATATGACCAGCTAATCTGCGACTGGCTAATGTGCGACCGACAAATGCGCGACTGGCTAATGTGACGGCTAATGTGACTGGCTAATGTGCAACCCGCTAATTTGCGACCGGCTAATGTAACCGGCTTTCTTGGATATTTTTGTTCCAGGGTCATACTTACTCACCATATTTGTTGCCTCCACCATTAATAAGGAATCCAAAAATTACTTTGTGAACTCATCTTTCCATGTACTTTTGTTGTTATTAAATGTAGCCCCCATTTGACTTAAATTAAAAAAAGATATAATTATATAAGATATAAATATATAAGATTCACAGAGGCTGTTCTTTAGTTTAAGCTTCTGTTTTTTAATCTTTAACTTTTGGGTTAAAAATGACACCCAAGTACATTCACTGTAAAAAAGAAAAAAAAAATTTAATTTAATTTACGGTTGTGGTTGCCAGAACTTTACCGAAAAAAATACAGTGTGTGGGTTTTCTACTGCAAATTTAAATGTAAATATCAGCAAAAACTGTAATTTAGACTGAATAATCCTGTTATTTTTAGGGTACTTGTGTCATTGTGACATCATGGTATTTCTCCATTAATTTTTCATGAAAATTGTTTCATGACAGTAAAAAAATAAAAGTTTTGTGCTAATCTGGAAATTGTGTGTCTACTACAGTGATATACAATTTTTAATTCTACGCCCTATTTCTGATCTAATTTGACAGTGTTTTACCGTAATTTCTATAAACATTTTTTACAGTGTATAAATATAATTTTTCTTGCATTGCTGATGGTTGCATTATGTTTTTGTTTGTATTTAGATAAATATGGGAAAAATTCTGCCACAGGAAAGAAGGTGAGCTCATTGATTATTAGTTGCTAAAACGTACAATATACACATATGAAATAAAGGGGAGTACTAAAAGTATTTCATAATTTATTGCCTTTATTCATCAGGTCACAGAGGGGTCAATGGAGTACAAGACAGCTGCCAAAGAGGCTCCGCCCTCCACCAACAAGCCCCCCAAGCTAGATGGAGCCCAGAAAGATCTGAGTCCCGCTGACACCAACAAGGAACCAGCCGCAGGAGAAGAGCGGTATGGTTACATCGTCACCAACCAGAGGTACCAAAAAAATCTGTTTGTGTGTCTGTGTGTGTGTGTGTGTGTGTGTGTGTGTGTGTGTGTGTGTGTGTGTGTGTGTGAGTCACTGATGTAGATGCCAGGAAAAGTAAGGAGAGCATCTTGGAAGGAAGAAGTGTCCAAAGTACAAAATCTTTCCACTGGGGTGCCTCAAGGATCAGTCCTAGGCCCCCTTCTCTTCTCAATTTACACCAGCTCACTTGGCACAATCATCCATAATCATGGCTTCTCATACCATTGTTATGCCGATGATACCCAGCTGTTCCTTTCCTTCCCACCAAACGACCCAACAATCTCCGCCCGCATCTCTGCTTGTCTTGTGGACATCTCCACATGGTTGACAGAACACCACCTTCAGCTTAACCTCTCATAGACGGAACTCCTTGTCATCTCACCCCGTCCCACCTTATATCAGCCTATCATTCTTCAGCTTGGATCCTTGGCTGCACGTCTGGTCTTCAACCAGCCCAGGAGAGCACATGTTACTCCGCTCCTCATCTCTCTGACCTGGCTACCGGTCACAGCCCACATCAAATCCAAAGCATTGTCTCTTGCCTACAAAAAGCAACGGGCACAGCCCCTTCTTATCTGAACTCCCTTGTTCAGATTCACAAACCCTCCCATACACTACGCTCCTCCAGTGAAAGACGTCTGGCTCCTCTGCCACTGAAGGCCTCTGCGTCTCAAACCAGACTCTTCTCCTCTGTAGGAACGAACTTCCACACACTTCCATCCGTTCTGCTGAGTCCTTCTCAGTGTTTAATAAGAGACTGAAGACCAACTCTTCACTGAACACCTTCACTCTTGATCTACACTGATGACTATGGCAGTATGGCAGTATGGCAGAGGGTGGAAGAAAAGAATAATACAATAAAGAAGAGGAAAGGATACAAAAATAAAGAAAAAGGAAGAGAGTGGAGGATAAATAAAAAAGTGGAGGAAGCAAAGTATGAAAAGAATAAAGCAAAATTAAATGTACAAGAAATTGAAATGCCCAAACATCTCACATGAAAATATAGAAAAGTGCAATCCCTTCCAGTTGTGCTTGCAGCAAAATCTGATTTTTTCTGATGATTTCCAAATGTCTTTTTCAAAGTTGGTGTGTTTTTCCATATGATCACACACAACCTTTTCTAGGGTTTACAGATGCGTAAAAGAGAAATCCAATGAATGGCAATAATAATAGGCTAAATAAAAATAATATTTAAAGAACGTCTAAAAGGCACTTACTTACTTAACATCTGCAAAGAGTGCCTGAGTCTCTGTGTGTTTATGTGTGTTTTTATGTTAGCATGTTTTTTATGTTTGTTTATGTGGATGTGGGTGTGTGTGTGTGTGTGTGTGGTGTGTGTGTGTGTGTGTTCTGTTGCCGCAGCCCCCTCAGTCTGAACGACGGGGTGCGTCTGTTGGAGCTGCTGTCAGAGAGGATCGGCCTCTCCGCCGGCTACTTCAAAAACATCAGGTAACTCCTCCACCTGCTGCCCTGAGCCAGCAAAATAATACAAAAATGTAAAAGAGAAAAAAGAAGAGGAAATCAATGCAGAAATAGAAGGGGGAAAATAAGAAACAATGAAAGAAAGAGAAAAAATATTTTAAAAATACAAAAAATAACCAAAACAAAATATTCTGACAATATTCATTTTTTTCTCCATTGTACTGAATTAAAATAACATTTATTCATATATGTATATATATATAGAAGAATAATTGTCATTTTAATTCAGTACAATGGAGAAAAAACTGAATATTGTCAGAACATTAGGGAAATTAGAGATAAAATAAACAGTGAAATTAATCTAAAATGATATTTTTTCACAAAAAATGACTGCAATTTATGACGTGAGAACAGTTTAATTTAATTCAAGTAATTAATTGATTGTTTGTCTTTGTATGTTTTCATATATTTTGCTTGTGAAATCTTGAACAATTAGTGGAATAAAAAAGAAATAAATTCCCTCTTAGATGCAGTGAAGCATAAGTAGAAAGCGACATGAAAAGGAAGTAAGTGCTTGAGTAATTCTACTTGTACTGCTCTTGTGTTTTGTCCTCTGCAGCGTTGTTGGACCTTCGATCAGCTTCAGGATCAGACCCAATGGCAAGAACCTGACGGCCGGAGACGTTGCTGAACACGCCGGTACATCATCCACAAAATACACCTACTATTACTATAAATACTACTGCTACTGCACTCACTGTCTACACTGTAAAAAATGTCTTAGCTTTTTTTTAAAACTACTAAACCATGACAGTAAAAGACGTAAAATGATAAATGGGTTAATTCAGTTTCAGTAACAATGAAACACTGTAAATTTATATATGAGCCAAAATACTATTTTTTACTTTTTTCTTTTTTTTCTTTTTGAAAAATACATTACTCCACTGTAAAATACTCTGGCACCGTGTTTGTAACAAAAATATACTGTCATTTTTGCATTTATCTTTTGTAAAAAAAAAAAACTTTTTCTCACTGTTAAATGTACTAAACACCATATCTCTAACAAAAATATACTGTAATATTTAATGGTAAAATCTTTAATTTATGCAGCATTTATAAAGTATTTTCTTGTCAATTATATGGCAGAACAGCGTTTGTTTTGATGAAAAACTTTTTATTTATACGGTAAAAAATGAAATAAAATGGCAATCTTAAACGTGAAATCAGTGCCAATATGTTTTCATCGTAATATTAAAAACAGTTCTACCGTATTTATTACGGTAAAGTTCTGGCAACCACAGCTGCCGTTTTTTTTACCGTAAAGACAACAGTTTTTTTTTTACAGTGTAGCCAAACACTTACTGTCAAATAGCAGTAAATATCTGTATTTAAAACATACATGTAGATTAACTTTTTTTTCACTTCAATATTACAGGAAGTGTTAAGAAACTTTTGCTGCCAGACTTTTTACCATTTTTTTTACGATTTTGTTTGACTATTTTTTAGCATTAAATTTAAAGTTCTATAATGAGAAAACAGAAAGTAGCCTTACTTTTATATTCAGCACTATGATATGTATTTTTGTAGGTCTATTATTTATTTATTTACATCGAATAGACCATTTGAATAATCCTGTAAAAGATCTATAATGTCCCAAAAAATACAATTTACAGATAGTAACTTCCATTTTATGGTCAGTATATTTGGAATAATTTTCCCTGTTTTTATGGCATTTGCACAAAACAAACCAAAAATCGAAAGAATAACTGTTTTTTTTTGTTTTGTTTTGTTTTTTACAATAATTTTCCCGTTTTTATGGCATTTGCACAAAACAAAATAAAATTTAAACAATAAGTGTTTGTTTTAATTTTACAATGTAGTCCATATTTTTCTTTCTTGTTTGTTTGTTTTAAGTTGCAGAGAAGAACTTCCTGCAGTCTGAGACAGGCCTGAAGGTTCTACAGGGAGGAGCTGGACAGGTAGGTGTTCCTCCTCCGCCTCCTCCTCCTCCTCCTCCTCCTCCTCCTCCTCCTCCTCCTCCTCCTCCTCCTCCTCCTCCTCCTCCTCCTCCTCCTCCTCCTCCTCCTCTTCTTCTTCTTCTTCTTCCTCCTCCTTTTCCTCCTTCTCCTCCTCTTCCTCCTCCTCCTTCTCCTCCTCCTCTTCTTCTTCTTCTTCTTCCTCCTCCTCCTTCTCCTCTTCCTCCTCCTTCTCCTCCTCCTCCTCTTCCTCCTCCTCCTCCTCCTCTTCCTCCTTCTCCTCCTCCTCCTCTTCCTCCTTCTCCTCTTGCTCCTCTTTCTTCTCCTTTTCCTCCTCCTCTTCCTCCTTCTCTTCTTCCTCCTGTTTCTCCTGCTTCTCCTCCTCCTCTGCTTCCTCCTCCTCCTCCTCCTCTTCCTCCTTTTCCTCCACTTCCTCCTCTTCCTCCTCCTCTGTCTCTTCCTCCTCCTCCTTCTCCTCCTCCTCCTCTGTCTCTTCCTCCTCCTTCCTCTTCTCCTCCTCCTCCTCCTCCTCCTCATTAATGCTTGTTATTTCAGAGGAGTGATGGTGTGAAGGCGTTGCCTCTGGCAAGCCGCCTCCCTCCAGCCGGCTCCCGCTGGGTGTTTGCCACGCTGGTTGCCATGGCGTGCATCGGCAGCATCCTGGTGGCGGCCATGACCATCGCCTGCCTGCGGCACCACGCCCACCGTCTGGCAGCCAAGAAGCTGGGCCTGGGACCAGAGGGGGGCAGCTTCACACACCAGGAGTACCAGGTGAAAAACTACAAACATGTCTGAACCAAGGTTATTATAGTTATCGAAATAACGGAAACTAGAATTGAAAAAACATTTTTGTTAACTGAAATAAAAATAAAAATGAGAGTTTTAAAAAAAAAAAAGATAACTAACTCAAACTGTATTGTGTGGTTAGAAAACTAACTAAAATTATAGTGAAAATGTCCTTCATTTTCATCTTTGTTAACTTTTTTCATACGTAAACCTTTTTGGTTGATATGAAATCTATTTCATCTATCTGGTTTTATGACATAATAAACTTATCGGGGCTGAGATGGATCAGACAAAGGAAATAAAGGAAACATTTATAGTGACTTTTTTGAATCTGGCACTCAACAAATACCCCATTACAACAAAACTAAAACTAGCACTAAAACTAATAAAAACTAAACTAAAACTAAGCGTTTTCCAAAAAATGAAAACTAATTAAAACTAGCAAACTCGCTCTAAAAACGAATTAAAACTAACTGAATTTGAAAACAAAAAATCACAACAAAATTAAAACTATTACTAATGAAAAATCCCAAACTATTATAGGGAACATTTTACTGGACTTTGAATACTAAAGTACACTTTGCTGATACAAACATAGTGCTTTTACTGAGAAACCACACTGTAAAAAAAAAATCCAGGGTTGGTCATTAATAAAATAGATGTTGAAATCTGCAAATTAATATAATCGGACATAATAGATTTTTTTAAATTATTATATTATTAATTATTATTTAATGACTTTATGATCTTGAATGTTAAATTACAGTTAATTCTTTGTAAAAAATACAAATGAATAAATACGAATAAGGGAGAAAAATAGGTAACATTAAGGCATTTTTTGTTTTCTTACAGTAAAACTAATCCTAATCCTAATGCAAGAAAAAAAAAAAGTACAAACAAATTGTACAAAACAAAACAATAAAAAGTCACCAAGAATCAAATAACAGTCAACAAGTGTGAGTTATTTTACAGATAATGTATTTAAAAATAAGGATAATATAAATAATAGTATTTTTAAAAAAATGGCAACTTTATCTGCCAGACTTTTTTACTGTTTTTTTTTTTCCACATTAGATATTCACATTATATTGTTGAATGTTAAATCAAGGAAACTTTCTGTTTTCATAGAGTAAAATTTTAAATTGAATGTAATAAAACAGTTAAAAGTCTGGCAGCAGAAATTTCCAAACACTCACCATCACATATTAAAATAAAATAAAAACTTTAGTTATTTATAAAGATAATATAGATAATACATTTACTGTATATTAGTATATTCACTTTTTTTACAGATATATTTCTATATTAACATATTTTAATTTTTGTTTCAATTTGTATATATCTCTTTTCACTTACTTTTCTTTATATTCCCCCTGGAAATCAATTTAACATAATTTTTAATTAAGTGTGCTTGCAACAGCACACTTTATGTTATTCACTGGGCTTATTGAGTGTGCTTGCAAAAGAATAATAGAGTGAATGACATCATCCTTAGAGTGGAGACTTTTTTTTCTCATTTTGACTATTTTCTCGACAGACAGACACACACACATGGACACACACACACACACGGACAAACACACACACCAACACTTGCTTTATTATCTTACATGACTTCCTCCTCTTTTCCATTTTTAGAACAGTTCAAATTGTAACCTAATAATGTATGGGAGAGAGTCACGGTCCAGACGTAATCACACCCAAAATATCTTTAGAAATTTTCTAGTTTCTGATTCTGATTCTGAAAAACCAAAATCACATTAAAAAGAGATATAAGCAGTATAAATGAATGCATACCTGACTCACCAGGACCTGTGTCGCCAGCACATGGCCTCCAAAGGCGCCTTCGGACGCCTGGAAGCTGCTGCCCTCGGCGCCGTGGGAGGAGCGAGCGGAGGAGGAGGAGGAGGAGGAAGTGGAGGAGGTGTCGCTGGTGCAGGTGTAGGAGCGGGAGCAGCAGCAGGAGGAGTAGGAGGAGGAGGTGCTGACTCCAGGGTAAGCAGCGTGTCGTCCCAGTTCAGCGATGGGGCCCAGCCCAGCCCGAGCTCCCACAGCAGCACGCCGTCCTGGTGCGAGGAGCCCGCCCAGGCCAACATGGACATCTCCACAGGTCACATGATCCTGGTCAGTAGCACACGCTGTCACACCACATCTGGACATTCAATTTGCATATCACCATTTATTGTATTATTTACTATTTAAGCTTAAAACTGCATCTTTTGGCCTTTAGAGGTTTTAGGCAAGACGAGGCACATGTATTTGTGTAGCACCATTCATAAACAAGGTCATTCAAAGTGTTTTACAGAGGCATAAAATACATTAAAACAGACATTGAAAGCATGAGAAGTTGCATTAAGGGCTCCTACATTTGAAATGTGGTTGAGAGAGCTGGGAAATGTATTACACTTGGAGAAAATCAGTTACATTATATCTGCTAAAGAGGATATCTTTTTTCAAATCTGGCAACCTTTTCTTGATTTAATATCTAAAAACTGAATTAATGCTATTTTGTTGCTGTGCCATTTATGTTATACCCTTGTTTTGTTTGTCTCATGTCAAAAACTCTGTCAAAAACAAAACAAAACATGTATTGTTCTGTGTAGCTCCACCGACTATCTCTAATTTGTATATATTTTTCTGTTATGAAAACAATAAAAATAAATGCACAAAAAAAGAAGTCGCAATAAATCAGAGTAAAATGTATTAGGTCAGAAACAGTGTATTTAGTCAAAGTCAGAGTCAGATTTTCCTTAATTGTCATTGCACAGAGTATCAAGTACTAGTATAACGAGATTAGCCATCAACCCGTCCAATCGTACACTTATAACACACATACAATATGACAGAGGTGGAGAGGACAGGGAGACAGAGGTAAAAGAAAAGAAATACAGCACAACGTGAGGAGAGGAAAGGAGGAAAAAACTATGAAAAAAACCTCTGCAACATAACCACATACACAATACACGTAAAGAAATATATCTATTGTATTTGTGAGAAAACTGAGGAAAAGTTAAAAAAAACAAAAAACTAAAAAAAATTACATTATAATATGTCCAAAAATGTAAACACAATTATAATATGTAAAAAATAAATAAAAGAAAAAACACCATAATATAGTGTGTCCAAAAATAAAAAAAACCAAACACTATATTATAATATGTCCACAAATTGATAAAAACAATATATAATAATATGTCCAAAAAAAACCCCACCATGCATTAGTATATCCCCCCCAAAAAACAACAAAATACCACTATATTGTAATATATTCTGCTTGTATATTAGCAGTTGTATATATACTGTATAAACTGAGATGCTGGATAGATTATATAATGCTTGTGTCAATGATTAATTCCTTTTTCCCATTTTTTAAGTTTTAGTTTTAATTTCGTTGTGATTTTTTGTTTTCAAATTCAGTTAGTTTTAGTGAGTTTTTAGAGTGAGTTTGATAGTTTCAATAAGTTTTTATTTTTTTGAAAATGCTTAATTTTAGTGTAGTTTGTATTAGTTTTAGTGTTAGTTTAAGTTTTTTGTAATGGGGTATTTGTTGGGTGCGAAATTCAAAGAGGTCACAATAAATTTTGCCTTTATTTCCTTTGGTTTATCCATCTCAGCCCCAATAAGGTTATTAACTCTTACAGTTCCAGGTGTTTTAAATTTAGGTTGGAGTGTAGACATCCCAGTCTCAGTAAACATATTTACCATATGTTCCTGCATTCTAATAGAAACATAGCCTGGGCATATCCAGGCTATGTCTGGAATTTCCAGACGGTCTGGCAACCAAGCCAGTTTCTTAGCCCTGTTTTAGGGATCCAATCACAGAGCGGGGAGGGACGGTGAGACGATGACGCGTACTACTCGGCACTTGGAAGCTTTCCGGATCCAACATGGCTGCTGCAGACGCGAAACTCTCTATAGCTGTAGATGGTGTTTTAAATAGTTTAGAGCGAAAGTTAAAAGGCGAAAGGTCTCTCGGCGGCTCCGCTGAGATCACCGGCGTTATGGTAGCGGGGCTATTCGCGTCGCTAGCGGCTATTAGCGCCGCTAGCGGCTAATAGCCCCGCTACCGCGGACAGCGGAGCCGCCGAGAGGCCCGCAGCAGCTTGTTTATTGCCCATAAAATCAGTGGATGTGTGTGGCAGAATGACATGGGGGGGAATAAAGCGTGAAAATAAATAATCTTGCAGAAAGCGAGAACTGGAGAAGCAAAGCAGCAAACAACACTCTCTCACAGACACACACACAACAAACATCCATCTCTGTTGCTCTACTACGTCATCTGGTATAACTGATCTGATTGGCTAAGAGCTACCTACAGACGCTTTTGATAGACATTGTAAGCGCCCAATAAACGGCTCTGGAGGATCGTAAACCACACCTCCTCTACGGAGAAATGAACGGCTGGATTCCAGACCTAATCTCCAATGAGATTTGGTCTGGTGTTAGCCAGGCTAATAGAAACACTGAATTATGTATGAAAAAAGTTGACAAAGACGAAAACGAAGGACATTTTCACTGTAATTTGAGTTAGTTTTAGTTAGTTTTGTAACCACAAAATACAGTTTCAGTCAGTTTTTGTTTTTGTTTTTTTAAAAACTCAAGTTTTTATTTTTATTTCAGTTAACAAAAATGTTTTTTCAATTCTAGTTTTTGTTATTTCGTTAGTTTTCGTTAACTATAATAACCTTGGTTCAGGCGTACATGGAGGACCACCTGAGGAACAAGGATCGTCTGATGAAGGAGTGGGAGGCTCTGTGTTCGTACCAGGCCGAGCCCAGCGCCGTCTCCGTGGCTCAGAGCGACGCCAACGCCAAGAAGAACCGCTGCCCAGACTCTGTCCCCTGTGAGTCCAAAGAATATGTCACAACTGATCTAAAATATTCATATTCAGAAATACAAACTTAAAGTGACTCAAGGTTATTATCGTTTATATTTTTCATTAGTTTTAGTTTTAATTTCGTTGTGATTTTTTGTTTTCAAGTTCAGTTACTTTAAATTAGTTTTTAGAATGAGTTTGCTAGTTGTATTAGTTTTTATTTTTTTGAAAATGCTTAGTTTTAGTTTAGTTTTTATTAGTTTTAGTTTTTTTGTAATGGGGTATTTGTTGGGTGCCAGATTCAAAAAGGTCACAATAAGTGTTTCCTTTATTTCCTTTGTCTGATCCATCTCAGCCCCAATAAGTTTATTAAGTAATAAAACCAAATAGATGAAATAGATTTCATATCAACCAAAAAGGTTTACGTATGAAAAAAGTTGACAAAGATGAAAACGAAGGACATTTTCATTATAATTTTAGTTAGTTTTCTAACCACAAATACAGTTTCAGTTAGTTATCGTTTTTAAAAACTCTTGTTTTTATTTTTATTTCAGTTAATGAAAATGTTTTTTCAATTCTGGTTTTCGTCATTTTGTTAGTTTTCGTTAACTCTAATAACCTTGCGACTGTGCTCCTTTAGATGACCACTCGAGGGTGAGGCTGAGAGCAGAGATTAACCCTTCACGCTCTGACTATATCAACGCCAGCACCATCGTAAGTATGTCACCATGGTTAACACATAGTTAGTTTTTGACATATAGAAAAGTAGTAAAAAGATGCCTTTTGCATTCCCCAAATGCTAAAAATGGCATGGTCAAAAACAGAAAAACACCAGTTCATGGGATGTCCAAAAATTGAAAAAAATGCCATCCTATAGTATATTGGAAAAAAATTGGTCATATATACTAGGGGGAAAAAGTATTGCGTGAATGAAATGGAAAAAAACACTAAATTATAATATGTCAAAAAAATGAAGAAAAGCATGATATGTCAAGAATTGAAACAATAGCAATTTAATATGTCCACAAATTAAAAAAAAACAAAAAACAAACAAACATTATATTAATGCTTGGCCATAAATTGAAGAAGAAAAAAAAAAATCACAATTTTATAGAATGTCCAAAAAGGCGGGTAAAAACCCACACCATACTGTAATATTAAAAAAATAAATAAAAAAATAAAAGCAATATTATAGTCCGTTGTTACATATAGTAGTATAGTTTGGTCAAAAACAGAAAAAAACATTATATTATAGCTTGCCCATAAATGAAAAAAAAAATCACATTTTATAGTATGTCCAACCCCCCCAACACACACACTATGTTTCAGTATGTTGAAAATAAAAAAACATCATACTATAGTTCATCCAAAATAATTAAAATATCATAATATGTCCAAAATTGAAACAAAAAAAAACACCCCACTATATTTAATGCAAAAACAAAATTGAAGAAACAACACCATACTATCATATGTCAAAAAGGGGGGAAAAAAGCCATATCATAGTACATACATTATACATATAGTAGAATAGTTGGGATAAGATTGGAGCTGTCGCCATCACAGCTGCTATCCAAGGTGACCTTTGACCTTTGTCCCTTCAGATTGAACATGACCCCCGGATGCCAGCCTACATCGCCACCCAAGGGCCCCTATCACACACCATCTCTGACTTCTGGCAGGTTAGTTAGAGTTTCCACCGCCGAGGAGGTGGAGGACGTATTTCTGGCGTGTGTTTATGTTAATGAGCTGTGCGTGATCTCAGATGCTGTGTGTTTATGTTAATGAGCTATGTGTAATGTCAGATGATGTGTTTTTATGTTAATGAGCTATGTGTGATGTCAGATGGTGTGTGTTTATGTTAATGAGCTGTGTGTGATGTCAGATGGAGTGTGTTTATGTTAATGAGCTGTGTGTGCTGTCAGATGGTGTGTGCTTATGTTAATGAGCTGTGTGTGATGTCAGATGGTGTGTGTTTATGTTAATGAGCTATGTGTGATGTCAGATGTTGTGTGTTTATTTTAATGAGCTGTGTGTGATGTCAGATGTTGTGTGTTTATGTTAATGAGCTGTGTGTGATGTCAGATGGTTTGTGTTTATGTTAATGAGCTGTGTGTGATGTCAGATGGTGTGTGTTTATGTTAATGAGCTGTGTGTGATGTCAGATGTTGTGTGTTTATGTTAATGAGCTATGTGTGATGTCAGATGGTGTGTGTTAATTATAATGAGCTAAGTGTGATGTCAGATGTTGTGTATTTATGTTAATGAGCTGTGTGTGATGTCAGATGGTGTGTGTTTATGTTAATGAGCTATGTGTGATGTCAGATGGTGTGTGTTTATGTTAATGAGCTGTGTGTGATGTCAGATGTTGTGTGTTTATGTTAATGAGCTATGTGTGATGTCAGATGGTGTGTGTTAATTATAATGAGCTATGTGTGATGTCAGGTGTTGTGTATTTATGTTAATGAGCTGTGTGTGATGTCGGATGGTGTGTGTTTATGTTAATGAGCTATGTGTGATGTCAGATGGTGTGTGTTTATGTTAATGAGCTGTGTGTGATGTCAGATGGTGTGTGTTTATGTTAATGAGGTATGTGTGATGTCAGATGGTGTGTGTTTATGTTAATGAGGTATGTGTGATGTCAGATGGTGTGTGTTTATGTTAATGAGCTATGTGTGATGTCAGATGGTGTGTGTTTATGTTAATGAGCTATGTGTGATGTCAGATGGTGTGTGTTTATGTTAATGAGCTATGTGTGATGTCAGATGGTGTGTGTTTATGTTAATGAGCTATGTGTGATGTCAGATGGTGTGGGAGAACGGCTGCACGGTGATTGTGATGATGACGGCGCTGGTGGAGGACGGAGAGAAACAGTGTGACCGCTACTGGCCTGATGAGGGCTCGTCCCTCTACCACATCTATGAGGTGAGGACAGAGGGAGGACAGGGGGAGGGAGTAGGGGTCAGAGGGTGATGACGCACATGTCTGACTCAGTGTCTTTGTCTCCATCCAGGTGAACTTGGTGTCGGAGCACATCTGGTGTAATGACTTCCTGGTGCGGAGCTTCTACCTGAAAAACGTCCAAACCCAGGAGACGAGGACGCTCACACAGTTCCACTTCCTCAGCTGGCCGGCTCAGGGCATCCCCACCTCCACACGCCCGCTGCTCGACTTCCGCAGGTACACTGCTGCTAACTGTCAACTATGCCCACACATAAAGACACTCAGTACGTTTCCATGACACTTGGAAAAAACAAATTATTGCCTTAATCTGACTAAAACTGGACAACTGAAATGCATATAAACTTGTTAGTCCAACTGATGTCGGAGTTCTCCAACTCTGATTAGGACACCCAGATAATGTGATTGGAATAGGATTTTCACCGGCATGTATGACAAGACAACGCATGCTCCGGATGCTCCACCCGCTCTGGATATGACCCCGGAACAAAAACAAAAACATAAAAGAAAGCCGGTCGCACTATCCAGTCGCATTAACCGGTTATATTAGCTGGTTGCACATTAGCCAATCACATTAGCCAGTCGCATTAGCCGGTCACATTAGCCGGTGGCACATTAGCCGGTCACAATAGCTTGTCGTACATTAGCCGGTCACACATTTGCCGGTCACACATTAGCTGGTGGCACATTAGCCGGTCACATTAGACGGTCACATTAGCCGGTCACATTAGATGGTCATATTAGCTGGTCACATTAGACGGTCGCATTAGCCGGTCGCCGGTCAGTAGCGACAGCACAAAGAGTCAAACTGAGGTCAACAGAAAGGGCGCCATATTAACCTGCTGAAATGACGCATATCACCACCCAGTGTTGAGAAGGAGGACACGTTCCCGTCAGTTATTAGATTTTCTCAGCTGCATGTAAACTGGGACAAGGACAGAAGTCCTATTAGACGCCAATATCGATTTTTAAGCATAGCTCAATTAAACTGTGCATGTAAACGCACTGACTAACAGGGACCACTCAGAACAGTTAAAACCACCTGATCCCCACAGTAACAACATTGTCCCTGTCCCTCCTCTGCCCCCCTGTCCCTGGGTGGTCTCCTGGTTTAGTGTGGAACATGTCTGTCTGTGTCATGGTTGTGGTCTGCAGCTCGTAGTCTGGCTCCAGTTGCATAGTCACAAAAATGATCATGGACTGATGTGGCTGCAGCAGGAGGTCCAACGCCCCCCTGAAAAAACATTTTTGCTCTAAATCAATGTTCTTTTCTTTCAGTATTTTTCTCTGATTTCATTGATGACATTATTTTATGTTTTTATTTCAGGACAGAAAGATCTAGAATTAATTTGTTCAGCACAGTTGCCCAATATTTAAAAACTATGACTGTTTTCTGAGTTTCTTTCAACATATATATGACATGTCTTATTTCATGTGGACAGACTATAACATGACTTTTTTGGGGGACAGATTTAAGTATGGCTATTTTATTTTTAGACATACTATAATATGGCTTTTTTGTTTTTTTGGACATACTACTACATTTTTTTTTGGACATACAACTACAATTTTCTTTTTTTGGACATACTGCATACTACTGTTGACATACTATAATATAGACTTTTGGGGGGCACATACTACAATATGGCATTCCTTTGGATTTTTGGACAAACTATAATATGACTTTATTTTAATTCTAATTTATTTAATTTAAATTTGATTAAATATATGAACAAATATTACAGCTGATGTATATGTAAACAGATGCTGAGTGAATTATATTATGCCTGTGTGAAATATTAATTCCTTTTTTTTTATTTGTTTATTTATTTTTTCTCCTCAGGAAAGTGAATAAGTGCTACCGAGGACGCTCCTGCCCCATCATCGTGCACTGCAGGTAAAACCCTTTTTTAAATTTTTTTTATTATTATCCGGGGGCGAGGTAGCGCCCAGGATCATGTCGTAGGACAAATTGGGTGATAAAATAAAAATGGGTTACAAAATCGTGGGATAAAAATTAAAGATAAAAAAACTTTTTTTTATCAATAAGTAAGTAAAACCCCCCCCCCCCCCCCCCCCCCCCCCTCCCCCCCCAACACACACACACACACACACACACACACACACTTTGTAGTTACCACACAATTGCACCTGGTGGAGGCAAAGTTAAATATCTTGTGCTGAAATCATAGACTGTAAATAAATGATGGACGTAGTGACCGTGATGTCCATTGGTTTCCATCCATTGGTTTGTGGCCCGTTGGAAGCATCAAGTTCAGCATTACACTCGTAGCCATCTTGTTTCTGATACGGGGAGCAGACCATATCTGGACTGTGGAGGAGGAGAGGGATCTGATCACTGACTACAGCCTCTCTACACCTCAACCTGACTGAGAGACGTCACTGCTAATTCATGTTAGCATTAACTGGAGCATTAACTGGGATGTTAGTTTTGGCTAGCTAAACGTCCTTTTTTATATCTATATAATGTTATGTATAACTTTATTGCTGTGGATACGCATTGTTCTGCTTCTCTCCTGATGACGGCTCGCCTTTTTAGCCACCTGTCAATCAAAGATAGCCACGCCCCAAACCATACGATTCTTTATCTTCTTTTTTCTTCTAAATGGGGCCATTATTAGAACTATTAACATCAAATTGTCTTGAAGAAGATTTTTTAATAGCGATTAAGACCATAGTGTTGTCCTAAAAAAAATTCTGAGGCAATAAATCAAGTGAGAAGTTTTCTCATTTTGCATTGAAATTAATGGACAGAAATGTTTCTGCAGCCAAATTTAGCGCCCCCTGCTGGAATTTTCAGTAGAATGCAGCTTAAAGCACTTCCTGGTTTGCGTCCCTGCTCAGAGCTGGAGGTTGCCACCTGGCTGAAAACAGGCAGTTTTACGATTTAACATCCAAAATGAGTCGGCCCCTCCAGCTGCATTACAATGCAGTTAACACAACATCGCTAATAAAAGTCTCATCTTTCCATATAGTGATGGGACAGGCCGGACTGGGACTTATATTCTGATCGACATGGTTCTAAATCGCATGGCTAAAGGTAACATTTCATTTCTGCTCTTTTTATCAATATGGCAACGTATCATTTTTATCAGGAATGTGTTTGTGTTAAAGAAGCTTCATAAAGTGAATCTGCTTGTGTCCTGCAGGTGTGAAAGAGATCGACATCGCTGCGACTCTGGAGCACGTAAGGGACCAGAGACCTGGGATGGTCCGCACCAAGGTCAGTCCCTCTCAACGGGATTCTATTACTATTGATATTATTAAAACCTTAGCTCAAATTAATTTAAAACTCAATGTAATTATTTTTCTTTACACTAAATACTTAAGGGATCTTTCTATCCTGAATATATATATATTTTTTCCAAAAGTTGTATTAAAGTTTGCTTCATTTTATTTAATATATTACATTTTGTTAAGCATATTTGAGTATTTACAATATATAAGTCTGATTTATTATTATTATTATTTTCAAAAACGACAAAAATGTCCCCTTTCTGAAACTGCTACAAAAAATACTATCCATTTATATTATTTCACACTTAAATTAGTTCAATTTTAAACATCAGTGTTGATTGAATTTAATGTGTTATATTAAAATTAATTAATATTCATGATCAGGACTGATGTTGCTTAAAAATGACCACAGAGAAAATTTAAAATTGTATTGAATGTACTATTTTTGTAGAAGTTTATTTCCTCTAAGGTCACGAGGGGGAGTTCTTAAATCTGACACAAAATATAAAAATACATCGAAATTACTTTTGTTGCTAAACATTGACATATCTCAGATGATAGATAAAATAAAATAAAAAAAGTGAGTCTTGAAAATGAGTCTTGATCATAGCCACTAAATTCATTTATTTATTCATATGAATTAATATTCAGAATTGTAACCATTTCAATGCCAGTTTGTTTACATAATATTATTTTTGATTTTATGAAGAAAAAAGGGAAATATTTGATATTAGCTAGCTTTTGGTATTGAACAGTGAGAAACTCATTGATATTAGCTGGATTTTGGTATTTAACAGGGAGAAACTCATTGATATTAGCTAGCTTTTGGTATTTAACAGGGAGAAACTAATTGATATTAGCTAGCTTTTGGTATTTAACAGGGAGAAACTCATTGATATTAGCTGGATTTTGGTATTGAACCCGAGAAAACCATTGGCTGGATTTTGATATTGAACATGATGGAACTCATTGATATTAGCTGACTTTTGGTATTGAACACAAGAGAATCATTGATATTAGCTGGATTTTGATATTGAACATGAAGAAACTTATTGATAATCACTAGATTCTGGTATTGAACATGGAGAAAGCCATTGAGTTTAGCTAGCTTTTGGTACTGAACTTGAGAAACTCATTGATATTAGCTAGCTTTTGGTACTGAACACGGGAAACTCATTGATATTAGCTAGTTTTCGGTATTGAACGCAGAAAAACTCATTGATATTAGCATTTGGTATTGAACATGAAGAAACTCATTGATATTAGCTAGCTTTTGGTATTGAATCCGAGAAAATCATTGATATTAGCTAGTTTTCGGTATTAAACGCTGAAAAACTCATTGATATTAGCTAGCTTTTGGTATTGAACATGAAGAAACTCATTGATATTAGCTGGTTTTGATATTGATAATATCACTGTTGATTTTATGAAGATCAAAGGGAAATATTTTCTGTGCCTTGCCAAAAAAGTATGCCATGTTCATTTGCAGAGACAAAATTGTTAAAAAGGTACAACATCTATCATCATGTTTCAGGACCAGTTTGAATTTGCCCTGACCGCCGTTGCTGAGGAGGTCAACGCCATCCTCAAAGCTCTGCCCCAGTGAGACCGGCCTCCCCGCCCCCCGACTGCTGTCTGACCTTCTGCCTTTTCTCTCTGTGATGATGATAATGATGCTGATGATGATGAAGAGTGGCACTGTGGGTTATTCTCTGAAACATGAAAAATAAATTACTGTTTAAGGTCAGGGAGGATTTACAGATTTTAAAGTGTTTGTGGCACATGTGATGCGTTCAGGGATGTTCAGAGGGTAAAAAGTGTTTAAAAGAAAAGAGAATTAAACCAGGAAGATATTTATAAAAAACAACTGCATGTCCCATCAGGCTTTAAAAAACCCTCTGGAGTTCTGGCTCGTTTTAGCTCATATTTTATATTGATTTTAGTTTTAAAACTAAAATGAATGTTATTTTTTCTTCAGTACAAGTCTGTATAAGGCTGCTAGGAACCCACATTACAGAAAAAAGACACAGTTATCTATAGAATAGTCACTCAGATCATTGCTAAAGAACTCATCCAGGTTGTAGAAAATGATTATTCCAAAATCAGACATACACAAAGAGGCAGAAAAATGTAAGAAATTAAACAAAAATACAGTTTATTTACTTGCAAAGCTTTTTTATCTCGACCTCCAGAGGGTTTTTTAAAGAGTTTTTCTAAATGCAAATTGAAGAACCCTGAATGCATTTTGCAGAAGCCTGTGACTGCATGTGAATGAGCCACACACTATTTAAACATCAGAAATTCCCCCTTTAAGCCAGATTGAAACAAAAACCTAATTTTTCCTCTTCTGTGTGGTTAAAGTTTGCTGCTGTCGGTTCTGGTTTCAGTCAGGAAACTGATGAAGAACAAGATGAATTGTGGCTGTTTCTTCCCCTCCTCTCCTCACAACAATCCAGCGTCCTTCTCTCTTTCTCTGTGTGCCATTCTCAGTTTAACTCACTGGATATATTGTCGTATACCTCATGCAAGTCAGAAAAATACATAAAAAAAAGAAAAGAAAAAACAAGAAAAGCTATTTTGTATCTGTGAGATAAATCAAATAAATCTTTTTGTGTTTAAGTCCTGCAATCACTCGTGTGGCTTCTGTGACTTCCTGCACTTTAAAATACTCACTGTAGTCATTTTAAGTATTTTTTTCCCCAAATATACACACACGTATCAACACAAAAATATATACATTTTAATGTGCAAGTATCAGCGTGCCAAATATACCAAATATTGAAATATATAGATGTCAAGTGAACAGTGAAACATTATTCTTTTGTTTATTCCTCTTTATATGTCCTAATTTTCTTTCATATTCTTTTACATAATTTATACGCAAAAATAACTAAACATATATATTTTTTGATAATATATCAGCAAATACAAAAATAAATGAAAAGTAAAAATGATTATAATTTTTTTTATACATTTTGTTCCATTTAGTTTTCCACATTTTATTCTTTCTTTAATTATTTTTTTATATTTCCTCTTTTATTTTTTTTATTTGAACATATACAGAAATTTAAAAAAAATCTAAATAAGTAAAAATGCTTTCAATTATTCTTTTACAATTTGTTGCCTTTAGTTTTCCACATGTATTTATTCTTCAATTTATTTTGCTTTATATTCACACTTTTTTAAATGTACCCTTTGGTTTCTTTTTATATGTCAATTATTCTAAATTATATATATACTTTTTTCCTGCAATACAGCATGCTATTGCATTTATATTAAGGATTGAAAGTTAGCCATCTTAACTTCCTGGGTTTTGATTGACACTCTGGGATGAGGGCCGTCTTATGCAGCCTACATGTAGTGTAGGATAGACTGATATGGTTCGTATATCTACATATTCAGGGGCATAAAATAAAAATAAAAATTTTAAAAAGGACAACAGAATATGAAAATCGATGAACTTGATCATTTGAATTGAGTCAAAGCCCCTTACTCTTTCACTAATAAAACATCTATCCACTTTTAAAGGATAAGGTGAAAATGGTGCATATAACACACAGACACAACACGTAGTTTCACTTCTTTTTAATGACACTGACATAGTTACCACTGGAACTCATTCCTTATTCATTATTATTCATTAATTCCACACATTGTAAAAATTGTTTGCATGTGTTTAACTCTCTGCAGAACATTGAATGAGTAAAGTTGAAATGTTTCAGCCTCAGTTTGTGACTCCATGAACTCAAAGTCCACAGCCTGCATCTAACGCAGAGGCGGACTTCTGCATATATATATATATATATATATATATATATACTGACCGATTAACATTGAACAGGGAGAAACTTGTTGATAGCTAGCTTTTGGTATGGAACATGGAGAAACTTGTTGATATTAGCTACCTTTTGGTATTGAACACGAGAGAATCATTGATATCAGCTGGATTTTGATATTGAACATGGAGAAAGCCATTGATTTAAGCTAGCTTTTGGTACTGAACATGAGAAACCCATTAATATTAGCTAGCTTTTGGTATTGAAAACGAGAAACTCATTGATATTAGCCAGCTTTTGGTATTGAAAACGAGAAACTCATTGCTATTAGCTAGCTTTTGGTATTGAACATTAAGAAGCTCATTGATATTAGCTAGCTTTCGGTATTGAATGCAGAAAAACTGATGATATTAGCTAGCTTTTGGTATTAAACACAGATCTCATTGATATTAGCTGGTTTTGATATTGAACAGGGAAACAGTTGTTATTGGACTGAGGGAGAACAGAGTTAACAGTGGATGTTACTGGTGTTTTCAGTATGTTGCCATTATTAAACTAAGTACATATACATTATTGTTATTTTAATGTTTATTTATTCCTCACAGATTAATCCAAAATATAGCCTTGGACACATTTGCAGCAGCTCTTCTATTCAGCAGTGAGAAGACATGTTATAGGTAGGTCTGATTGTTTTGATTCTTACGTATAGAAACGGTTAGGGCCCCATACCTGTGTTTGCCTGAGACCCCCAAACCCATAAGTCAGCCCCTGACCTGACCTCTACTGGAGAAAAGTTGTCTGCACAGTATTAAATACATACACGTTTGTATGAAAAAGGTTTAAAAAGAGTTAAATAGCAAACCAAAGTCTAAACCAGTGGTAAATTGTCATAAACAGTGGAAACTAAAGAAGATGAGTTTGATGTTTTGCATTCACCCTTCAAGAAAATCTGGTTCAAAAGTCGAAATAAAAGTGTCTGAACAAGCATTAGAAAATTTAAGCCACACATCAAGTCATGTCCTCAAAATGGCCGGTAAAGTAAATGTAAAATGACTGTTCCCTTTGCTGAACCTGCGATAGATTATTATTATATGTGTGGTGTTCTCCAGGGCTCTGTTCCAAGACAACTTCATTTTTCAAACACTACATGGAGCGATCCCGCCGGGTGTCACAGTGTCTGTTTTGTTTCAAAGTCAATGACAGGACAGGACAATCAAATGCTTCATGCAAAGAACTGTTACACAACATTCATACAATACATACACCACTTATCCCTCCTTTTTGTTCATTTGAGTTTAGCATAGAAATTACTCAGGAATTAAAACTAAATTAACATGTTTCTCTTTGGGTGTACAATTTGATGATTGGTTTGCATAAATGTTTTCACTGAAGAGTTATAATAACTGCACAAACAGAAACCACAGAGGCATTTTTGTATTTCTAATCATGTACCGAAACATTTTGACCTTCAGTGACAATTTGATCGTGAGTTTTATATCCAAGGAGTTTGAGGAAGAATCTTCATGTGGCCTGAACCTCAAACCTTCTGAGTGAAGTTCTCAGGGAAAACTCCTTTAACTGAAATATCTTTGTTCTTCAGCCAGTGAGACTCCTGCACACCCAGCAGCCAGCCGTCATCCTGCAGGAACAAAGAATAAGTTTCAGAGCACAGATCGGAAACCCTGTACCTCACCATGGTTATAATAGTTTGGGATTTTTCATTAGTTTTAGTTTTAATTTCGTTGTCAATTTTTGTTTTCAAATTCAGTTAGTTTTAGAGTTTTTAGAGTGTGTGTGTTTGCTTGTTTTAATTAATTTTTATTTTTGGGAAAATGCTTAGTTTTAGTTTAGTTTTTATTAGTTTTGGTGTTAGTTTTAGTTTTTGTAATGGGGTATTTGTTGGGTTCCAGATTCAATAATGTCACAATAAATGTTGCCTTTATTTCCTTTGTCTGATCCATCTCAGCCCCAATAAGTTTATTAAATTATAAAACTAGATAGATGAAATAGATTTCATATCAACCAAAAAAGGTTTACGGATGAAAAAAGTTGACAAAGTTTTAGTTTACCACAAAATACAGTTTAAGTTTGTTATTGTTTTTTTTTTTAAACTCGTTTGTTTTTTTTTATTTCAGTTTACGAAAATGTTTTTTCAATTGTAGTTTTAGTTATTTCGTTTTCATTAACTATAATAACCTTGTACCTCACCAGGTACATGTTTGTCTTTTTACTTTATATTTAATTTGGCTGATTTAATGCATGTGGCATGAATCTTGCCCAGGTTAGTGGAAGTGTAGAGTCAGTTGTAAAAATAAACTGTGTAGACACTGAGACCCTGAATATTGCCCTGACAATATAGCATACAAAAAATACACCAAATATATTTGTGTATTTTTAATTTAAAAAACAACAGTGGCATAATCAGGACTGATAACAGAGAAAGTTTAAAATTATATCAAAATAAAATATTTTTGTTGCAGTTTAAGGAGGGCGACATTTATATCCTCTAAGGTCACAAGAAGGAGTTTTGTTTTTAATCACAAAATATGCATAAAAATTAATCAACATCACTGTTGTTGCTGACCAGTGACATATCTAAAAATGTGAAAAAATAAAGCTAGCATTTAGTTTACAGAAAATAATTATATTTAAATAAAAGACAGTTACAGTTACAACAAATATAAATTAACTGGCATTTAAAGAGTTACATTTTTGAAAATTAATATTTGGTTATTATGATCAGAACTGATGTTGGTTAAATAATCAACACAAAGAAAGTGGAAAATTAAATTATTTATTTCCATTATGGTCACAAGAGGGAGTTTTAAATCTAACACTTTTTTTTTTTTTTTTAAAGGCAAATTTTAAAGGCAAAAGGAAATTAGGATTGATGATGGTTAAAAGAAAACTAATATTAATAGGCTATATTACTTTATGGCAGTGTTTTGATGCACACATTTTTGCTTTTTAAAGTGAGACTTTGGTTTAAACTAACAAGTAATTTATATAAAAAATATATAAAATGTAGATTTCAGTGATTACCTGTTCATCTGGGTTGTCAAAGGCCAAAACCAGCACAGAGTCTCCGATTTTCAGCTCCAGTTCGTCGTTGTCAGTAGCAGAGTAGTCATGTATCGCTTTCACCTGGAATGAAAATATATATATATATATATATATATATATATATATATATATATATATATATGTATATAAAAATAAATGAATAAAAAAAAATATATAAGTAATCTGTAAAATGCCATAAAAAGGTAAATTCCTTTTTTCAAAGTTTTAACCATGCAATGGAAGTAAATTAATGTAAAGTAAATGAATCTGTAAATTAACATAATGGGACATTGTAGTATTATTCAATTGCTTGATGGTCTTAATAGTTAAATTACAGTAAATTATATGTAAAAATACAGAAAAAATATCACTGAATGTGAAATAAAGGCTACTTTCTGTTTTCTTATAGTTAAAGTTTAACTATGTAAATTATGTAAATGTTTAATGTAATTTTTTTTTTTTTCAAGAAATCATAAAAAAAAAACAACTGTAAAAACACTGTCATATTAAACAAAAAAAAAACTTTGGTTATCTACAGATCTATATTATTCAATACTATAGCCTTTTTACTTTTTTTGAAAAAAGTGTATATATATATATATATGAAACCCAGGAAACAGAATGTTATCATAAAGTGCAGCCAGTCTCTTTCAATCACAAGCTAATGGAGGATATTTAACCTTGTAGAGGAATCCTGGAGGGAGTTCGCCCTCTGAGCCGTTGGTTGTTACAGCACTCTGTAACAACAGAAAAAGTCCAGGTGTGTTAATAAACAAGATAAAGAAATGCGTAATGTTGTTGGAAACAAGTGAAATAAAGACATTTTGAAGCACTGAACAGAAAAAGAGTAGAAAAGAGATTAAGAAGAGGGTTTTGTGACTTTGAAGACTCCTTGAATTCCAGGCTTTTTAAGCCGTGTTTCCTTTAGGGGGAAGAGTGGACACCGGGAAAGTCTCAGGCCACGCCCTCTCAATTGTACACTCACTCTGCGTGTCTCTATTACAAAAAGGCCCCCAGAGGGATTTAGAGACTGTGGAGGTGACATAATTGTCGCGACAGATTAAACACGGGAGAGGCAACTGTTGCCGTCGTTGCTAACTGTGCACAACATCAGCAGCTGATCATAAACAAAGCAGCATGGCTAATTATGCACAGCGTCTCCACTTATCATAAACATAGTGATGGTGAATCAACAACACCACTAACTGTGCACAGACTTGTCGTAAACAGAGATCGCTAAGTGAACACCTCCTGCAGCAGCAGCACATACACACTGTACTGCTACAGAGCTAACTTTTAGCCTATTAGCAATTTGCAGACTGGACGCGAAGGGGTTAACATCCCCTCTGGCTTCTGCTGCAGGAGGACTGTGCTGCTTCGACTCCTTCTTACTCTTCTTAATGAGTCTCCAAAAGTCTCCAATAACACCAGAAAAAGTCGCTGGATTTGTCTCCAGTCGCTTTCTTGAAAAATAGTCGCTAAGGGGGTCTGAAAAGTTTCTAAATATAGCAACAAAGTAGCTAAGTTGGTAACACTGCTTCGCCGGCTTGTACAAATGGCGCGTGTTGTTGTGGCGTCAAGTACTACGTCACATCCTTTTTAGTGATCTATCCAATCGGCACCCAGGCTTTTTTCAGGGGAGAAAAACGGCCCTGCTCTTCTACAGGGACAAAAAAAGTCCCGTCAAAAGACCGTTCAGGACGGCTCATATTCAAATTAGGGGCGTTTCGGTGAGTGAGACCCGCCTCATTCCAGGTATTGGGCGGTAGTGGAGACAGCCTTTAAGCTTGCACCTGTCCCCCTGACTGTTTCTATAAACCCTACCTGGGCCTCTCCATCATCACCCCAGCCCCCATGTCCGGTTTGAGCACCATCGTCGTCCCAGTTGGGCTCGGTGTACGTCTGAGTGGCGCTCCAGCTCTCCTGACCCGGAGCTGGTTCTGCATCGTCCCAGCTGGGCTGCGTGTCCCAGCCCCCTGGGGCCTCCTCCAGGTACGGGTCCTCACCATCAGGCTGAGGCTCTGCACTGCCCTGTTCTCGCTACAAGAGGTGTCGGAGCATTGTGGCGGGTTTGGGGGAAGGACGGGAGGAGGGCAGGTGGTTGGAGGGAGGTGAATAATAAAGATCACGACCCCGGGGTGGAGCAGGGTGTCATAAAGGACAGGAAGGAGGTTTGGACGCAAAAAAAACGTAGTTGGAGGTCATTAAAAATGTTTTTTGTTAATTCCAGCTTCATTTGTATCAGTTATTGAAGTCAAGCTTGTCTTATTTATTTTTATGTGTCCATTTTTTTATTGACTTATGATATGATATGACTTATGATGATATCTTTTTATATTTCCATGATTTTATTTTATTTATTCTTCTTTATATTTAGTTTCCTATTCTTTTACATATTTATTCTTCAATAATGTCAATACACACATATATATATATATGTATATATATATATATATTTAAAATAACAATACAGTAAAATACCATACAACAACCCTGTAAAAACACATATTAAAGTAAAAAAATCTACAGATATCTACAGATCTATATATTTTTTATTTCTAGATCTATTTTTTAAAATGTACTTATTGATTTCCTTTTATATTTCCATTTTTTATTATTTGATTTATTCCTCTTTATTTTTCCACATTTATTTGCTTCATTCATGCTGTTCTTTAATGTTTTCCATTTATAATAATAATTCTTAAAACAAACAAACAGGAAGCCCTCTGTAATCTGTATGTTGTTGTTTCGTAACATAAAAGCTTCATGATTTAGAACAGTGAAACAAAGGATCGGATCCATATTGATCAGTTAAAAAAGTCCCCGGAAAAACCGGGACGTCCCTATAAAAAAGAATGTCCCTGCTTACCCATGAGTCCCAGGACGGCTCCTTCCATGCAGCAGAAAAAGATAAAGTCTTTACTCACACAGAAGCATGAAATCAATGTGAAGGATATGTATATGAGGGCAAAAATGTGACATTTATAATATTTGAAACACATTTACTTTGTTATTCTTTTACGATGATCTTTGTTATTCTTTTATGATCGTTGATCATTTATAAAGAGAAATAACTAAATATATATATATATATATATAAATTACTATTTTATATTTTGTTGCTCTTAATTTTCCACATTTATTCTTTAATTTCTTTTATATTTCCACATTTAAAAAAAAAAGTACTTATCCTTTATTTCTTTTTATATGTGAAATGAAAAGCTTTAAAGCCTAAGTGCCTGGTTGTTCCTCCATCATCAATCAATCAATCTGATCAGCAGAGTGCCACGCAGAACAAACATGCAAAGTCATGCAGTGGATACAAATGAACCACACTGAAATACACTGAAACACACACACACGCAAACACACAGAAAAGTAATTCTTCAGAAACTGTGTTTACATGCAGTCTAAAGTTTGATCTCTGGGGCTAAACATCTGAGCTGTGAGAGTCCAAATCTGAATGTATCCCTTCAGTGTTTTGGTCTATTTAGTATATTTTTGACTCTTTTTTCATTCTACCTGTTATAGATATGGGTCAATGACGTGATCTAACCCATTGTCAGTTGGTGTAACCAGTAATTTTTTTTTCATAAAAATCTGATATCTATGTCTATATACAGGAAAATAAAAGTGAACTAAAATGAGAAAAAAAATACAATCCATGTTTAAATTGCAACATTATGGTACATAACAAATTTTAAATAATTTGTCAAAACTTTAGAAAAAATTGGTTGTTTTTAGAATATGTTCTGCTCAATATTGACAAAATGTGTAAATGTAGAAATACTCAGAAATATGTTTTGTTTTTTTAAATGAAGTAATTATATGTAAGTCCAATTAAATACACTGTAGGTGGAAAAAGTATTTCATATTTATCATTCTTTTGAAATATTGCCAACCCTTGCCAACATTGTCGCAAAAAAATGTTTACCATGCCATGTTGGTTTCATTTTTACAACATCACCTATATGACCTAATACTTATTTTTTCACTTTGACTTACTAGATCAACATCTTGATCAATAACATAATGTTTACTTAATTTCAGAACACAGTCATGCTCAATTAAGAATTTTAGTTGTTGGTAAGAAATATGACATAAGAGGTAAAATGAGGAGAACATCTAATTCTATATTTTTATACTAGATATATGTATTTGATCTTATCTCCGGGTTTACTTTTGTTGTTTTGTTTGCTTTTTCCCCCCTTGTTAAAGGTTTTGTTCTTGTTTTTTCCCCTTTTTTTTCTCTTTTGTTCTTTCTATGGTTTTTATTGCGGAAAACACAAAAAATACCTTAAAATCTGATTTTGGCATGATGATTTTTGCACTTTTAGATAACAATCATGCTCGTTGAAGATTTTTGAATAAATATTTTTATACTAATGATATTTGACCTTACACTGTAAAAAAACAAAAACTTGTTATTTTTACGGTAAAAAAAACGGCAGCTGTGGTTGCCAGAATTTTACCGTAATAAATACAGTGCAACTTTTCCTAATATTATGGTAAAATGATATTAGCACTGTTGATTTCACGTTTAAGATTTTTTCCATCAAAAGAAATGCTGTTCTGCCATATAATTGACAAGAAAATACTTTATAAATGCTGAATAAATTAAAGATTTCACCATTAAATATTCAGTATATTTTTGTTAGAGATATGGTGTTTAGTACAATTAACAGTGAGAAAAAGTATTTTTTTCAAAAAATAAATACAAAAATGATGGCTTGTGTATATATTACAGTATATTTTTTGCTAGTGCATTTTACAGTGGAGTTATGTATTTAAAATGAAAAAAAAATGTTAAAAATACTGTTTTGGCTGATATATACATTTTTTCAGTTTTGGTTTCATTGGTACTGAAACTGAATTAAACCATTTATCATATTACGGTGTTTTACTGTCATGGTTTAGCAATTTTTCACCGTAAAATCTACAGACATTTTTTACAGTGTATCTCCGTTTTTTTTCGGTCATCATCATCATCATCATCATCATCAAACAAAAACTTGCATGGAGTTTCAAACCAGTGCTTTAGAGGGAAGCTGATGGCAGGGCACCATGCTGCTTAGTTGTTACGGTGTGATGTCATCAAGAAGTCATGTGATCTCATCACCCCGCTGCTTTTGTGGAATCCAGAGGCCGACAAACCTTTAAAGTTGCAGCTGCTAATTTTGGAACAAAAATAGCACTTTTGTGGACTTAAAGCCTAAAATTTTTACCCTAAAATGTAATAGTATCTTCTGTGATAGCAGGAGTTTTAAATATGTTCTCGACCCTCTCAGATGTGTTTGTGTTTTACAGGTTTTTAAAGCTGCATGTAAACACAGTGTTCAGCCGTTCAGCTCCGACCTTTGACCTTTACGAAGCGCTGCACCCACCTGGGGAGCTGGAAAAGTGACGGGCTGTAAAACCTCCACATCCCAGTCCAGCAGGTTCACCCCTGACCAGGGCTCACACTACTCCACACACACACGCACACATTTATTTTAATTAAATATAGATCATCGTTCTGAGTATCCTTTGTTCTGGAATGTTAAATTACAGTGAATCTTGTGTATTTTTACAGTAAAACCTTATATATAATGAAAACAAAAATTGCAAAAAAACGGTACAAAGTCAAAAAACACTTATGGTCATATTAAAGTAAAAAAAAAAACTTTAGTTATTTTAAATACAGATATCTACTGTATATTATAGTATTTTTAAAGAAATTATCTGTAAAAAACAAAACAAAACCCAAACCTTACAGTTATTTCCTGCTATTTTTTTTTACATTGTAGGTGCATGCAAACATATGTTTACAGCTCTGTGTGGTTTTTTACAATATTATTTACTGTAATTTTTACTTGAGATCTGAGGAGAGTTAAAATCAAATAAAAAATATCAGCTGATGCTGTTTGATTCATTGTAACACAAACAAACATATTTGGCAATACTCCCTCGAGTTGTGATAAAAGAAAAAAAACTGTCTGAAAGGAAATCTGTCTCATCACAGATGACAGAAATTTAAAACAAAAGTGATTGTGGACAGGGTTGGGGAATAACAAAAATGACAAGTGGAGTTCCTCAGGGATGCGTGTTTGGGCCTCTTTTGTTTTAGATTTATATGCTCCCACACGCTCAGATTGAAAAACAAAAATATCTGACCATAATTACATGTTTGTTGAATAAAGCAATGATTGGATGTTAAAATCTTCACTTACAGTTCTATATTTTTTTTTATACTGTTTGATCTATTTTGGTAACTTTTGTGAATAACTCACTGCTGCAGTCACAGAGAGGCAAAATTTAGAAAAGACTGACTGCTACTTCTGTTTGAACCAACAGAGAATTGTTTTTTTTATTTTATTAATGAGTCCTCTAATTCCAGGACGTAGAGGTAGAGCAATCACTCTGACCTGCTGCGTTGTTGTCGGCACGATGTCTGACTCTGTGTCTTCGTCGGGTGCTGAGGCCTCATCGGGCTGCTGTCTGGGGTCCGGAGACGGCGTCAGTCGGGGCGGAGGCCTGCTGGGCGGAGGCCCGGGCCTCTGCACCACCAGGAGGTTTCAATCAAAACCACACAACACACACGTGCACACATGCAAAGACATGTTAGTACACACAAAGTGATGCATGGCTGAGTTTAGCACTGACGGACAATCAAACACTGAAGCCTTTTCTGATTTTATGCAGATTCTTCTTCTGCAATCTGTAATTGGATCCTTTGTGCAATGAAGCTGGGAGCATGTGTGTTTTCTGTGGTTGGTTTTACCTTTGGTGCTGAGCAAGCTGAGTCGCTGTGGTTGGTTTCCTCACTGAGAGATAAAGACAAGACACAGGAGACAGGAGTGTGAAAAAGGAGACATCGAGAAAAATGAAATGTCATGTAGGAGCCAAAACTCATGACACATGCAGTTCTCAGCTCCGCCCACATGAGGGCGACAACATGCTGCAAACAAGCATCATGTCAATGTGATGACAAAGCCCAAGAGTTACAGGTTTAAATCCAGGACTTATGGAGGGGCAGAAACATTATCAAAAGCTGCTGTAACGAGTAGTCATAGAATCATTTTTGCATAACTGTGTTATTCTGCACAAAATAAGTTTTTCCCACTTCTAGTCATGATTGTGCTGATTCCATAGAACTACAGGACAATATTTAATGTATTACAATAAAATAAAAGGGCCACAATGGGTTAAATGCAAAAAGAGCAAAAGAGGCCCTGAAATGGTTAATCCAAATTGCTATAATTTAATGGTTTGATTCTGCAAACTGTCTTTTTAATTTAGAATTTCCTGTTCTTGCAGTAGTGGTTGACCAATACAGGTTTTTTAAGGCCGATGCCGATACCGATTATTTTGAAATCAGTCTTAACTGATCCCCGATATGTGCTTGAAGCCGATATTGCGTTTTCTCCCTCCATTTACATGATAAAAATGACACAATGCTAACAAATTCAATTTGAACAAAATTGAAAAAAATAAACATTTATTAACAAAACAAACAGAACATATTAACAGTTGGATAGCAAACAATGTGTATGTTGTTCTAGGCCTGGAGGTGGTGGCGCCTCAGATGATCCACATATTTCATGTGTTTTTCTTTTTTCCGGTATCAGCAGCAGCTCACCAGAGAATGGCAGATGTTGCACCGAGCCTTGCCTGCTGTTGGCTCAGTGAAATGGGCTAACTGATCAGCGAACACACGCACGTATCGGCCGATGCAAGTAAAAAACGCAAAAACCCCCGCAAATATCGGCCCGATATATCGCCCGGCCGAGAAATCAGTCGACCTCTAGTTCAGAGGGTTAGATGTGTAGATTAAAGGGTTAATAGTTATTTTCCTTTGTTGCCAAAAACAAACACTGAGTTAATTGTGGAAATAAAAATGCAGATGCATGCTCAGCCGACGTGCAGCAGGTTGGTTGTTTTTTTCACCTCTTGCCACAGTCTCCTGTCTCTGCTGCTGCAGTACCACCTTTTCTGCAGTAGGGGGCGATGTGAGGGACATTATTCTCATTTCCTTAACATGTGGGTAAATCTTTAAGAATTGCACTGAAAGGTTCACTTACTTCAGCTCCCGCTGCTCCTCCAGTTTGGTCATGATGTCGTTCAGGTTTTGGCTGAGCTGAGGAGACACGGAGAACCAAAGATCAATACACACACTAACCAATACACACACTGACCAATACGCACACTGATCACAACAACACTAATCACACATGGACGGTTTTACTTACCTTGCTCATTTCTCCGTGGAACTTGTCCTGATGATTCGCCAGGCTCTGGAATGTGTTAACATAGACGCCAACACGACTGCAAACACACACACACACACACACACACACACACACACACACACGTAATTAAACATTTGGACCAAATTGTCATTAACCTTCTGAACCCTGACAACCAGCTTCAGGGCATTTTTAAATAAAAACAATAAATATATAGGTTATAAATAATTAATCTCTTTTTTTTTGGAAAATGGAATAAAATGGAATTTATACAAAACACACACTTTTCCAAGTGCTCACAAATGTCAAAAATGTTGAAAAAAGAGTTACATATTGCTACATATTAAAGTATTTCCACGTTTCCAGCCTCTCCTGTCCTCTCCTGTCCTCTCCCCTCAGCTCTGTGTAAACAGATATTAAGAGTGTATTCACAGTGTCGCTGAGGAGCAGAATTTACTTTTTTAACAGGATCTGGTTCATTCACTTTATTTTTGGACACATTTTTTTGCAGAATAAAGTGGTTTTGTCAATTTTGGTTACTTTTTTCTAACCGAAACATTTGTAACCATAATCTGTTCAAAGGCTGTTAAAAAGCAAATTTTGATGATTTTACATTTTCTTTCTACGATAAACAATGTATTTTTTGGTGATTACTTAAAACATACATTTGAGGTTTAGTTATTGTGAAAATGTTCGTTGTCTCCAACATGTTATGGAATTAAGATTCAATAAGGTTGCAGTATGACATTGAAAGTTGTAGGATAAAAAAAAAATTTGGCAATTTTTTCAGGTTTTTGCAGGTTTCTTTTGGTTGGGTTCAGAGGGTTAAAAACTCACTTGTCCCACAGTGATGGAAGCTCATCTTGTAACTCCACATTCAGCTCCTCGAAAATCTTCTGAGCTCGACCAAGCTCCTCCTCCGCCTGCACACACACACACACACACACACACACACACACACAGAATAATAAAAATATATCTGAGCTCAGTATGTGTGTTGTACAGATAGTTTACAGGTACAGGTAGTTTTCCATAAGCACACCAACACAGACATGCAGACAGTCACACAGGGTTTCATAACTACACAGTCAGATGACAGTTTGGTTAATGAAAATATAATAAATAATAATTTCTAGGACACAAAAACAATGTAAACAATAGTTTGGATTGGGGATCAAATTAAAATAAGGCTCTTTGCACATGATCAAAGTTGTTTTTACGGTGTAAAAAAAACAGCAGCTGTGGTTGCCAGAACTTTACTGTAATAAATAGGGTGCAACTTTTTCTAATATTACGGTAAAATTATATTAGAACTGTTGATTTCCCATTAAAGATAATAAACCGTTTTTCCATCAAAAGAAATGCTGTTCTGCCATATAATTGACAAGAAAATACTCTACTATAAATGCTGCATGAATTAAAGATTTTACCATTAAATATTACAGTATATTTCTGTTAGAGATATGGTGTTTAGTACATTTAACAGTGATAAATAATATTTTTACAAAAAATAAATGCAAAAATGATGGCTTGTATATAATTACAGTATATTTTTGTTGTATTGTATGTATTTAAAAAAATAATTAATTAAAAATGTAAAAATACTGATTTGGCTGATATATAAATTTACGGTGTTTCATTGTTATTGAAACTGAATTAACTCATTTATCATTTTACGTCTTCTACTGTCATGGTGTAGCAGAATTTTTTCACTGTAAAATCTACAGACATTTTTTACAGTGTATTCTCCATTCATAAAAGCCTGGATGAAATTATAAATATGTTTTCTATTAATTACTATATGTATGTATCTTATATGTGTGTGTATATGTATATTATCTGTATTAAAAATTAATAAATACATAAATTCTGGCAGCAGAAGTTGCAAAAGCCTTACTAGTTTTGTGTTATCTACAAATATATATATAATAAGGCTATTTACACATGATCAAAGTATTCTCCATTCATAAAAGCCTGGATGAAATTACAAATATGTTTTCTATAAATTACTAATAATCAGTAATGGGACATATATATATATATATATATATATATATATATATATATATATACAGTAGAGGCCAAAAGTTTGGACACACCTTCTCATTCAATGCGTTTCCTTTATTTTCATGACTATGACATTGTAAATTCATCAAAACTATTAATGAACACATGTGGAATTATGTACTTAACAAAAAAGTGTGAAATAACTGAAAACATGTCTTATATTCTAGTAAGCAAAGCGTGGCTGCTTTGAGGAATCTAAAATAAAAGACATGTTTTCAGTTATTTCACACTTTTTTTGTTAAGTACATAATTCCATATGTGTTCATTCATAGTTTTGATGCCTTCAGTGAGAATCTACAATGTAAATAGTCATGAAAATAAAGAAAAACGCATTGAATGAGATGGGTGTGTCCAAACTTTTGGCATGTACTGTATGTATATGTACTATATATATATATATATATATATATACATATATATATATATATATATATATATATATATATATAATACAGATATTTATCGTATATTATCCGTATTAAAAATAAATAAATACATTCTGGCAGCAGAAGTTACAGAACCCTTACTGGTTTTGTGTTATCTACAAATATCCATTTTTCAAATATATATATAAAAACTGTTATCTGTATTTTTAAAGGAATTATCTGTAAAATAACTTTTGGTTGTTTACTGTTATTTGATGGTAAGTTTTTGTAAACTTTTGCTGTCAGATTGTAATGAGGATGTGCAGAGAGCCGGGGGGGCTGAGGGGGAGGAGGGGGAGTTAGTGATGAACCAGAGGGTCACCTGGTTGAAGGAGAGGTTAGTCTGAGCCACCTGGTGGGCTGATATCAAACCCTGAGCCCAGCTCGGAGCCGCCATCTCCAACAGGGCCGCTGGCTGACACACACACGCACGCACACACACACACACACACACACACACACCGTGCAGGAGGAGAGGGAGGAAGAGAGGAAAAGAAGAAAAGCAAACAATCCAGGACAAACGCAAACATGTTAATAAGCATTTAATAATTAAGAGTCAGGTCCAATGAACATGAGTTGATGGGTTAATGGGTTAATTAATTTAATCTAATTAGTAATCAGTTTGAATGAATAGGAGTAAGTTAACAGGTTAATTGATGTAATTGAGTAACTGATTTAAGGTGGTATGAATTGTCCGTGCAATGAGTGACTCATACCACCTTAAATAAAAAACAGTAAAAAAAATGTGAGCAGCAGAACACACACACACACACACACACACACACACACATACTCTTGTCCTTCTATCTTTGTGAGGACTCTGTATTCATCAAATGCATTCCCTAGACCCCTAACCTTAGCCATCACAACTGAAGGTCTAACCCCAACCCTAACCACCTAACCCAGGGGTCTGCAACCTTTACACAATTTTGGGCCAAAAAAGAGAACAAATGTCGGAAAGGAGCCGCAAACCTTTTATTGAGCCTTACAATAAAGATTAAACAGTCTAATCAGTCTAAATTTGCCTATCAACATTACTAATGGGCCATAATAAGCATTTATGAATATGAATTTGTAAGAATATCTCAGGAGATTTGGAATTATTAGCTCGCCTAGCTAGAAAAACTCAAAACTAGACTTGAAGTTGACAAAATTTGGAGGTTAAGGCGCCGGGCCGTAGACTTTTGTGAGTTTTGAAAGCTCTAATGCACATTTTGTTGACTTTTTGATGAAATTTGAATACAAACTCTAATAGGCTGACGCCAATGACGAATACAAATAAAAATGTAAAGGAAACAGTTATTCATTTTGTATAATTATTTTGTCACAGCCACAGGGAGCCAGACAGCCTGAAGAGCCACATTTGGCTCCGTAGCCTGAGGTTGACTACCCCTGACCTAGCCTAAACCTAATTATAACCTGAACCTTAAAATCAAGTCTTAACCCTCAAACAGGCCTTTAAAAAAATGTCCTCAGTTTGCTAGTTAAAGCCATGGTCCCCACTATGTAGGAAGTACGAGAACACGCAAACACGCATCCTTGTACTTTTATCTTTTTGGGGACACGTCATAAACGTAATGAATTCGTAGCCCCTGACCCTAACCTAAACCTGAAACTGAAACCAAGTCCAAACTCTCAAACATTTTTAGGGCCTTTGAAGAAGTGAGGTCCGCCTGAAATGTCCTCACTTCACAAAAATGTCCTCACTCAGTTAGTTAAGAACTAATTCTGGTCCTCACTATGATTGGAATACAAGTACACACACGCACACGCACACACACACACGCACGCACACACACACACACACACACACACACACAGACACCCTGTGGTGGTTACCTTGGCGATCTTGGCCTCGTCCTTCTTCTTCCCTTTCTGTAAGGAGCTGAAATGATGCCGGGCGCTGTCGAAGTCCACCATCTTTCTGTCACGTTTAGCTATACGAGCCTGCAATCAGAGCTCACGTCAGAACAACAACAACAAACAAACAAACAAACAAACAAACAAACAAACAAAACAAACAAACAAACAAAAAACAAACAAACAAACCTTAATGTCAGGGAACTGAGCCAGGTATGAGTCCAGGGAGCTGACGGACTTGTCGGTGATGTTCTGGTGAAAATCTAACCACAAAGTGTCTGTGTCCTGAAACACACAAATACATTTACATCATAAAGATATTAATAAAAAATATAATTTTAATAACTAAACTCAACAATCTCTTTTCACACTGTTTATTTTAAGACTTTACCTTATAGTGGGGCAGCATAGCTAAACTATTGTTCATTTTGTGATAAAAGCAAAAAATTTGGGACATATATAGGCTTAATATATTTAGTGAAAGACTGGATATTGGGCCATCGCATATTCGCAATCTGATGACCATGGCGGCCATTTTGGAAAAAGTTGTTAAAGTAGATAGAACCTGGGCCTCCTAGCTGCTGTTAACATGTTTACAACACCACAAATATAAATTTCACAAAATTTCAAGTGAAAATATATTTTATGACAATGTAAAACAATAACAAATTAAAGAAAATGCAACTAAATGTTGAGATTGCCTCTGAATGTTACAGTAATAAATGAATTCCTTGGTGTTCTAATATTCCGCCCGTGGTACATTGGGCTCATCAACAGATTTTACTGATTCATGGCAATATATAATAACATTATAATACAATGAGATGACCAATTACTCTGTAAAAGTATGAGTGAGTATTTATTTTATTTAGTTCTCAGGGTTATAGGATCTAGATTATGTCCATTTTTTAACCTGGGTCCAATGGGAAAGGAATATTTAACCAACTGCTACCACGGCAACCAGGGTCTGAATTTGTGATGGCCCCATATCCAGTTTTGTTCCCAATATATTTTTCAACACATCTGCCAAATTTGGTGCTTTTATCAAAAAATGAACTATTGTTATGATATATTGAGCTATACTGCCCCACTATTAATTATTTGACTGATTTTCTCTTTTCTAAGTGATGTATTTAAATGATACATCACATTCCAGTGATTAATGTTCAGTGTGAAAATGATTGAATGTTTCTAGAAGTTTCTCTATGTGGTCTAACACCAGCCTCTAAGTCCTCTACTGCTGGACCAGTGTCCCCACATGGAGCCAGAGTGCACCAGCATGGCTCGCTGTGGGGACACTGGACGCGTTTTACCTCCAGGTTATTGTCCATCTCCTTCTCTATCATCTCCTTCAGACATGCAGTCAGAGAAAACACAGTGTGTTAGAACCACTCAGCCTCCCTCAAGCTTCTAAAACATTAATTACATCTGTCAAAGAAACAAGGTTTTATCACCGTTAAAAACATTTTTTTTCCCGGAAATGTACTGTTTATGTTTGGTTTTTTTCTATGAATACCAAAAAAGGTAAATTACTTTTATTACATGTATTAATCATAAAATAAATGTTGAAATCTGTAAACTAATATAATGTGACATTATAGATTTTTTTTTTTACAATATTATTCAATTGCTTAATGGTCTTAAATGTTAAATCAGGGTGAATTCCATGTAAAATTACAAAAAATATACATCATATTGCTGTCTGTAAAATTAAGGCAACTTTCTGTTTTTTTACAGAAAAGCTTTAAATTTAATGTAAAAAAAAAAAAGTAAAAAGAAACATTCTTTACATCGTGTGTAAAGAACATTTTACTGTAAAACTTAAAATTTTATGCACATTGCAACATGCAACATTTTTTCAGAAAAATTGTAATTCAATTGTTTTTTGTTTCTTTTTTCTTTTTGTTTCTCAATTTTTCTTTTACAGTGTGTGAAAGAAACTGTTTTATATATCTTCACTTTTTCAAGAAAGAAAGCGACTATCACAAGAATATAAATGTCTTCCAGAATAAATGTTTGACTATTGTTTAAAACAACCGGAACTTATTTTAAAGATAATTTCTTTAAAAATACAGAAAAAATTAAATTGTAAAAATGAGGCAACTTTCTGTTTTCTTACAGTAAAACTTTTTTTTAGGAGTCTGGCTTACTGTCATATCAAAGTACAAAAAATATATATCTATAGAATAACTTAAAGATAACCAAAATATATTTTTTTACTTTAATATGACAATAAGCCAGACTTTTTAAAAAAAAGTTTTACTTTTCAAGTTTTTAAGGTGAAAAAACAGAAAGTTGCCTTAAATTTACAAAACAAATTCACTGTAACTTAACATTCAAGACCATATAGCAATTGAACGTAATATAATATAATACGTACGTAATATTTTTACAATTTGTAATAAAAGTAATTTACTTTTTTATGGCTTTCACACTTAATGTAGAAAACCCCTCTGTAAAATAATACGGACATTTTTTTTTCTCATGTGTAATAATCACAGAAGAGTTGATGATGCTAGCCGTGTTTCCTTTAGGGGGAAGAGTGGCCACCGGGAAAGTCTCAGGCCACGCCCCCTCAAATGTCCGCTCACTCTGCGTGTCTCCATTACAAAAAGGCCCCCAGAGGGATTTAGAGACTCTGGAGGTGACGTATGGTTTTCCATCGTTGCTTAGTGACAGTTTTGACCTTGATCACATACGCGACGAATTAAACACGGGAGACGCAACTGTGGCCGCCGTCGCTAACTGTGCACAATGTCAGCAGCTGATCATAAACAAAGCAGCATGGCTAATTATGCACAGAGTCTCCGCTGATCATAAACATAGTGATTGTGAATTAACCGGCATCGCTAACTGTGCACAGAGTGTCCGGTGCTTGTTGTAAACAAACAGAGATCACTAAGTGAACACCTCCTGCAGCAGCAGCACATACACACTGTACTGCTACAGAGCTAACTGTTCGCCTGTTAGCAATTTGCAGACTCACTTCCGTCAGCGCGTCCATCTCCTCTTTGCCGAACCACTCGGGCTCGTACATCTCAGCCAGACAGTCCTGAAGCCGCCGGGACGCGTCGTGCATTGCTGAAACACAAACCAGGATCAACAAGATACACATACACCTCTGTATGGAACACCATCTAAGTTAATATATATAAAAAAAAGAATTCATATATGTATAATTAATAAATATATGAGTATGAAATAAATACTGAAAAAATGAGGCTATAATATAAATATTTTAATCATTTTTCAAAATACTTTTTATAACATATGAAAGATAAGTCCTCTGAAATGGCTTCATTTATTTATTTCAGGATGCTATATTTATTTATTGACTCATATATGAATGGCATTCGATACATTTGCAGATTTTGAGGTTTTTGCTTGTCTTACAATGAGAAAATAAATACAACACATTGTCACACAGTCAATAAAAAATGGAGCCAGCTTTAATGTTAATTTTGACATCTTGCTGCATTAATAAAAGTTATAGAAGTCGGGACAGTATAACAGTAAGTGTTGTTATTATCTATGAATATAATGGCATTAAATTAAATACACTCACTTTTCACTGCTGTCAGGTAGGCTTTCAGATCTTTCTGCAGTTTGGTTCCTTCTGTCTGAAGGAGAAACAGAAAACACAACAAAAGTCTTTATTTATGCTTTCTTCATGCTGAAGGACTGAAACACAAGATTTGAAGTGCTGCTTTGGCATCAACTCATCGATAAGTTCTCCAAAAAGTTTGAAAATTATAATTTCCATTCAGAAATAATCTTTTCCTCTCAGCTCTCTGCTTTCTAATGAAGTTAAATAAATCTAGTGAGAGAGTTTCAACTTTCCAATGGTCCTTGAACGGATCATCGGTTACAAAGGTTTCTGTTAGAAAAAGTGACCAAAATTAAGTTTTAAAATTGTGAAATTTCTGTTAAAATAAAATACATCCAACATTTTTCCCCAACATCTGTGACACTTGTGGGCAATTGGAAAATTGATTAATATATTGATTCCATTCTATTCACAAAAAAAAATATCAGAGAAAACGTTATTCTGCACAAAGACATGTTTGAGTTGTTCACACTTCTAACCATGACTGTGCTGATTCCTCACCGAGGTAGGACTTATAGATTTTATATATATATATATATATATATATATATATATATATATATATATATATATATATTTCTATACTGCCCTACAAAGTCTAACTGCAGTAACTACACAAAAGGTAAATCTGAGAAAAACTGCTTTAAAGTTTTTCAACATTTTTAACCTGGCCAGCCAAATGTGTTATAAGTAGTATACACTTATTTCTACATGTATTGATGATGTCATTTTTGTGCTAAAGAATCTTGACAATTTATTTGACCTTTGACCCCAAAAATGTAGTTCCTGCACTCTGGTTTTGCTGTAAAAGGTTCTAATAGTAATGATAAACAGAGTGCAGTAACTACAATGTTGTCGTCTTCTTTCAGCTTTTATATCTTGTTTTCAGTGAATAAACATTTTCAAATTGATTTGTAGTGAGTGTATTTATTTATAAGTGTTTAACAACTCTATTCAAAGATTTGTGTATTTTAGACCTAATATTATAAAGCAGGGGTCTCAATCTCAAATTATCAAAATGACCAAAAAAAGACAGAAAATTACAAAAAAATACATAAAATGACTGAAAAAACACTAAATTACTTTTAAAAGACACGAAATGACGAAAAAATACACAAAATGACCCAAAAATAAACAAAATGGCCAATAAATACACAGAATTACCAAAAAAGACACACTTTTTTTTTTGAAAAGACACTATTTTTTTTTTGAAAAGACACAAAATTACCCAAAAAAACACAAAAAAGACACAAAATGACAGGAAAAAAAACGAAATTGCTTAAAAAAGAAACAAAATGACCAAAAAAGACACAAAATTATTTAAAAAAGACACACAATTATTGAAAAAATAAAAATAATAAAGGGACCTTCCACACACAACACCTTAAAGTGCCATTCATATAAAACTCAAATTTAACTTTCATATCAAGGTGGGGGCCACAAAATATCATCACAAGGGCCACAATTGGTCCGCAGGCCGCGAGTTTGAGACCCATGTTGTCAAGTAATGTTATATTTTAGTCTCTTATCTCACTCTTTTTTTTTTTTTTTTACTTAATCACGATCTAGACAATAATTTCCCGATACAAATAAACTTTTCATTTCTACTATTTTTGTCTTCACTATTCAACAAAATGAAGAAATACAAGACTTCACTGTATCACAGTGAAGGCAGACCGTGGTAAGTGCAATTAATGCTTTCTGCTTTGGTTTTGAGTTGGATTTTGTAGTTACTGCAATTTTTGTGTCATTATTTGAAATTAAGCAAAATTGAAATGTAAAACTTTGTCAAAAGATAAAACAGACATCAAGGAGTTCATTTTTAGTTATAACTCAATTTTGACCAAAAAATGTAATCAGTTAGACTTTGTAGGGCAGATATATTATACACACACACACACACACACACACACACACACACACACACACATATATATATATATATATACATAAGGAAGAAATGTCTCCTGACCATCTGCTTGTTGAAGTTGGCAACCATCTCTTCGAAGGCAACATCTCGGGTCTCATCTGCTTTACCGAGCTTCTGCAGGACCTGCAGGAGAGACGACACACAATCAGTATATTAATCTGTCAGTTTATTAATAATTAGTACATGCGTGCATGTCTCAGTTCATTCATGGGGCTTTATTCAGATCTATAACTGGAGGAATGTATCCGGTTATTTTCAGTCTGCCTGTCAGAGCCATGTGTCTCCTCCGCGTCTACAGCTGTGTGTGTGTGTGTGTGTGTGTGTGTGTGTGCATGTGTCAGGACGTAGAGGTCAAAGGTCAAAGTGACTTCAGTGACATGACGACACAAACGAAGTGAAAAAATAAATATCAGCAGCATGTAGATCCTGTCACCTAAACTGTTTTACCGTTCAGGTAAACAAAACTATTTCTTATTTTATAACAAGTAAAGTAATATGAAGACAGAAAAAACATTATTTTAATTTTTTTTTATTGTGTATATATTTCTTTTTATTTTATTTCTGTTTAAAATGTTCCAGATTTTTTTGTCTTTTTAAAATATATTTTTTAATTTATTCTTTTCAATGTAATGTATTTATTTTCTATAAAAATTTTGTTATGAAAACTATTTCTCACCTTATAACAAGTAAAGTAATATGTAGACCAAAAAAACATGATTTTAAGTAATTATTATCATTTCTTTTCTAACTTACATTCTATACATTTTTTCTTTTTTTAATTGTGTATATATTTCTTTTTTATTTTATTTTTGTTTAAAATGTTCCAGATTTTTGTCTTTTTTGAGTATTTTTTTATTTATTTATTCTTTTCAATTTAATATATTTATTTTTTATTAAAATGTTTTTAAGAAAGTCATTATTTTTGTTTCTTTTCTAATTTACATTCTATATATTTTTTTCAATTTTATTTTTTTATTGTGTATATATTTATTTTAATTTAATTTCTGTTTAGAGGTGTTTTCTTTTTTGAGCATTTTTTTATATTTATTCTTTTCAATTTAATATATTTATTTTTTATTTCAATTTTATTTTAAAAATATATATTAACCACATTTTTTCAAATTTTTCATTCTATTTGAATTTTTCTGAGAAAAAGTAAAGTTCCGAACAGCTTGCTGCACTCACCGTTACATATTAAATTCTAAAATAATATTATAGTATATAATCAAAAGGGATGTAGTTAGATTGGTGTGTTGGAGGTGGAATATATATTACAATATATAATAAAAGGGTTGTTTCGGAGAAGGAGGGATTAGCGAAAGAGAAGAAATCAACAGGTTTGTTTTGTTGTTGTCAGTAGGACCAAGGTCAGCAGCTAATCTGAGCCTCCATCAGCACCACCTGCCGCCCTAATCCTGTCGGATACACACACCACCATCAACACGGCCGAGGGGACTTCCCCACAGCAGCAACACACACACACACACACACACACACATTCTTGTACTTCTATCTTTGTGAGGACCCTCATTGGAATACTGAATTCCCTTGCAAGGTTATAATAGTTTTGAATTTTTCATTAGTTTTAGTTTTTATTTCATTGTGAATTTTTGTTTTCAAATTCAGTTAGTTTTAGTTCATTTTTAGAGTGAGTTTGCTAGTTTTGGTTAATTTTTATTAGTTTTAGTTTTTTTGTAATGGAGTATTTGTTGGGTGGGAGATTAAAAAAGGTCAGTAAATTTTGCCTTTATTTCCTTTGTCTTATCCATCTTCATTATGTATGAAAAAGTTGACAAAGACGAAAACGAAGGACATTTTCACAAATCATAATTTGAGTTAGTTTTAGTTCGTTTTGTAACCACACAATTAAGTTTCAGTTAATTATCTTTTTTTTAACGAAAATGTTTTTTCAATTCGTTTCGTTTTCGTTAACTATAATAACCTTGTTCCCTAGCCCTTACCCTAACCCTTCACCATCACAACTAAATGCCTAACCCTAACATAAACCTAATAGTAACCTTTACCTTTAAAACAATCTGAAATCTCAAAAAAGCCTTAAAAGAAGTGAGGACCGGCCAAAATGTCCCCACTTTGCAAAAATGTCCTCACTCTGTCGGTTAAAAACGTGTTCTGGTCCTCACTATGTAGGACATACAAGAACACACACACACACACACACACACACTCACATACAAACACTTTAAATCAGTCCAAAGTATCATCGTTTCAATGTACTCAGTACTACAAGTTAAAGTTCTCGTCCTGCAGTAAAATGTCTCATGTGACTGATTCCTTGATTATTAATATATGGATTTTGGCCCGATATATGTGCACGGCAAGGTTATAATAGTTTTGGATTTTTCATTAGTTTTAGTTTTTCTTTCATTGTGATTTTTGTTTTCAAATTCAGTTCGTTTTAATTTGTTTTTAGAGTGAGTTTGTTAGTTTTAAGTAGTTTTTATTTTTTGGGAAAATGCTTAGATTTAGTTTTCGTTTTGTTGTAATGGGGTATTTGTTGGGTGCCAGATTAAAAAAATCACAATAAATGTTTCTTTTATTCCTTTATTTCCTTTGTCTGATCCATCTCAGCCTAAATACGTTTATTAAGTCATAAAACCAAATAGATTAAATAGATTTCATATCAACCAAAAAGATTTACATATGAAAAAAGTTGACAAAGACGAAAACGAACGACATTTCAGTTAACAAAAATGTTTTTTCAATTCTAGTTTCCGTTATTTCGTTAGTTTCCGTTAACTATAATAACCTTGGTGCACGGAAATGTATAAAAAATTATTTTACGCTTTCACACTGCTGCAGATCATACGTGTTGGGATGGACCGAGTTTTTTAGAAACAAACACTTTATGGCACAATCAGTTTAGTAGTTTCTTGTGTCTTATCAGAAAAACATGACAGGGCTGCTTTTCAAAGTAAATGCCCTACAAAGTAAATATAGCTTTGTAGTTTATTAGAATAAAAAGCCTGATAAGTCACTATGGCTTTACAGGAAAACCAGAACAAGGCTGTTTTTTTAAAGTAGTTCTGTGGGAATTTTCTATTATTTTCTATTGCTTCTTGGGTTCAGGTAGAACATTTGAAGCATTTGCTGCAGTTTATATTCTATAATCAGTAGATCTATATTTGTGTCCTTCTAGGCCATCAATGTCCACAAGTGCCTCGTGGTGCATTCAGGTCAGTCTGGATATATAAGGGGACCATAAAGTGTGTTCATGTGTCACCTTAATGTAAATGTAAACTATACTACTGCATTAATAATAATAATAATAATAATAAGAAGAAGAAGAAGAAGAAGAAGAAGAAGAAGAAGAACAAGAAGAAGAACAAGAAGAAGAACAAGAACAAGAACAAGAATGATAATGATAATAATAACTGTAAGGTGTAACGGGACATACTGTAGTTTGCTATTGTAAGTATGTGTGTGTGTGTGTGTGTGTGTGTGTGTGTGTGTGTGTGTGTTCACTGCCGTCAATTGGTGTTCAATTTCAACAGCCCAAAAATACACCCACACACACACAGAGGCAGTTTGTGGGGTATTAAGAGAGATGAGTAGGAGGCACAGAAAGGCTATAGATAGACACACACACACACACACACACACACACACACAGCCGTGAGGCATGCTGGGAGTCCTGGGGGGGACGAGGGGGGACAGGTGTTCAGGCCGAGCAGGACCACAAAGAGTTCTGATTCAAATTACTGATCACAGGAAGTCAGAAACATCAGATTTTTCGGTATCGATTCAAAAAGCAATGGCTTACATTTTATATATTTTTTTATATATTTTTTAAAATTATATATACATTTATGTTTTATTTAACTCATTTAATTCTGTCTATATTATTTGTTATTTTTCAGCCACAAAGTGCGGCATTAACGTATCTTTTGTTTGTCTTCACACTGTAAAACTTCTTTGATAAAAAACAGTAAAAACTCACCTATGGCCAGAAGTTATTATACAGATAATTTAATTAAAAAATATGAATAATATACAGTAAATATATGTATTTAAATTCTGTATGTTGAATGCACTGTTCAAAAATCAACAACTGAATTTCCAGAAATGTACTGTATCATTTTAAAGGTTTTTTCTACATTAAGTGCAAAAAATGATCTAATTGAAAGTGAATAATAAGTAATATATAAGCAATTAATAAATACATAAATAATTTAGTGAATAATTTGGTACAGTGAACGCTATTTAAAAATACAATATATATATATATATATATATATATATATACACTGCTTAATGTGAAAAAAGGCAACTCTGTTTTCTTATAGTAAAACTTTACATTTAATGTAAAAAGGATTAGGGCTAGGTAAAAAGGGTTAGGGCTAGGTAAAAAGGGTTAGGGCTAGGTAAAGGGGGTCATGGCTTGGTAAAAAGGGTCATGGCTAGGTAAAAAAGGGTTAGGGCTAGGTTAAAAGGGTTAGGGCTAGGTAAAAAGGGTCAGGGCTAGGTAAAAAAGGTTAGGGCTAGGTAAAAAGGGATATGGCTAGGTGAAAAGGTTCATGGCTAGGTAAAAAGGGTTAGGGCTAGGTTAAAAGGGGTTAGGGCTAGGTAAAAGGGGTTAGGGCTAGGTAAAAAGGGTTAGGGCTAGGTAAAAAGGGATATGGCTAGGTGAAAAGGTTCATGGCTAGGTAAAAAGGGTTAGGGCTAGGTTAAAAGGGGTTAGGGCTAGGTAAAAAGGGGTTAGGGCTAGGTAAAAAGGGGTTAGGGCAAGATAAAAAGGGATATGGCTAGGTGAAAAGGTTCATGGCTAGGTAAAAAGGGTTAGGGCTAGGTAAAAAGGGTTAGGGCTAGGTAAAAAGGGTTAGGGCTAGGTAAAAAGTCTGGCAGCAAAAGTTGCCAGACAACATCATATTATAGCGGGAAAAAACTTAAGTTATTCTGCAGAATTTTAAATACAGATATTTACTGTATATTATTTGTATTTTAAAAGAAAATGTCTGTAAAACAACAAATGGCTGTTTACTGTTATTTGACAGTAAGTTAACTGGGACTTTTTCTGTTCCAGTTGTAGACTTTGAGTTCTGGTTGGTTTTAAAAGTGTCTCCTAGCTCAACTCGGGGTCTTGGGCTGCTCTCTAAAGGGCACCTCCTCCTCAACCTCCTCCCTCCCTTCTCCGTCATCACACTCATCCAGATTCCTTGCATTTTCCCAGCATGCTCTGCGACACAGCTGAGTAATTTGTTAGCGGGTGACATTACATCACTATGACCAGCAGCTGGTCTGAAGTCAGATATGACTGAAATAAAAGTTGGAGGAGAGCGAGAATTCATATTCAAATCTTTAGGCTTCTACTGTACTCAGAAGGATTTTTTTTGTGTATTTATTGATAAAAAACACCATGAACCTAAGTTACTGTATTATCTCTGGTCTCGTTATTTCACAACTAATTTATTTATAGATTCAGGTTAATAATATGAAATATTTAATATGTGTTACTTAAATCTCCTTCTCACGTCACATATTCTCATATGAGCTTTTATTCTCACAAAATCTTTTGCAGTACAATTCATCAGAATTCCTAAAAAATACAACACTCGAGGAGAAAAAAAGAAAAAGCTGGCATATGTCATTTAAAAGTGAAAAATAAATAAATAATTAAACTTCAGTTATTCAACAGGTTTTTCTTGTTTTTTTTTCTACATTTACCACAAATTAATTACTTTTAGTAAAAATATTAATCATAAAATGGAAGTTGAATGTAAAATTAAGGCAACTTTCTGTTATCTTAAAGTAAAACTTTAAATTTAATGTTAAAAATACATTGTGAGAAAACGGTAAAAAGTCTGGCAGCAAAAAGTTAGTTATTCTACAGATATATATATTTTTAGATAAAGATATTTAATTTATTATGTACAGGGTTTTATTGTTTTTTTCTACATTTAGTACGGATAAATAACTTTTAGTAAAAATATTTATCATTAAATAGAAGTTGAATGTGAAATTAAGGCAACTTTCTGTTGAACTTACTTATAATTTATTATTAAAAATACATTGTGAGAAAACGATAAAAAGTCTGGCAGCAATAGTTGCGAAACATTTACTGTCAAATTAAAGTAAAAAAAAAACATTAGTTATTCTACAGATATATATATATTTAAATACAGATATTTAATGCATTATGTACAGAGTTTTTCTAGTTTTTTTCTACATTTAGCACAAATAAATAACTTTTAGTAAAAATATTAATCACAAAATGGAAGTTGAATGTAAAATGAAGGCAACTTTCTGTTTTCTTATCGTAAAACTTTAAATTTACTGTAAAAAATACATTGCTAGAAAACGGTAAAAAGTCTGGCAACAGAAGTTGCTAAACATTTACTGTCAAATTAAAGTAAAAAAAAGCGTTAGTTATTCTACAGATATATATATTTAAATACAGATATTTAATGTATTATGTACAGGGTTTTTCTTGTTTTTTTTTTCTACATTTAGTACAAATAAATTACTTTTATTAAAAATATAAATCATAAAATGGAAGTTGAATGTAAAATTAAGGCAACTTTCTGTTTTCTTACAGTAAAACTTTAAATTTAATGTTAAAAATACAATGTAAGAAAATGGTAAAAAGTCTGGCAGCAATAGTTGCGAAACATTTACTGTCAAATTGAAGTAAAAAAGTCGCAAAAGATGGCATATTTTAAATTATTTTATCATTTTAAAGTAAAATAAATAAATGAATTAATAAAAAAACTTATAAAAAATAGAAATATATATTTTTAAAGACAGACATTTCATGTAAATTATGTGTATTTTTTAAGATATTGTAAGTAATTTGACGGTGCAAAAAGTTAGTTATTCTACAGATATATATATATTTAGATAAAGATATTTAATTTATTATGTACAGGGTTTTTATAGTTTTTTTCTACATTTAGTACAGATAAACTAAAAGTACAGTAAAATAAATAAATTAATTGATAAAAAAACTTTAGTTATTCTACAGAAATATATATTTTTAAAGACAGACATTTCATGTAAATTATGTGTATTTTTTAAGATATTGTAAGTAATTTGACGGTGCAAAAAGTTAGTTATTCTACAGATATATATATTTTTAGATAAAGATATTTAATTGATTATGTACAGGGTTTTTATTGTTTTTTTCTACATTTAGTACAGATAAATTAAAAGTACAGTAAAATAAATAAATGAATTAATAAAAAAACTTTAGTTATTCTACAGAAATATATATTTTTAAAGACAGACATTTCATGTAAATTATGTGTATTTTTTAAGATATTGTAAGTAATTTGACAGAGCAAAAAGTTATTCTACATATATATATATTTTTAGATAAAGATATTTAATTTATTATGTACAGGGTTTTTATTGTTTTTTTCTACATTTAGTACAGATAAACTAAAAGTACAGTAAAATAAATAAATGAATTAATAAAAAAAACTTTAGTTATTTTACAGAAATATATATTTTTAAAGACAGACATTTCATGTAAATTATGTGTATTTTTTAAGATATTGTAAGTAATTTGACAGAGCAAAAAGTTAGTTATTCTACAGATATATATATTTTTAGATAAAGATATTTAATTTATTATGTACAGGGTTTTTATTGTTTTTTCTACATTTAGTACAGATAAACTAAAAGTACAGTAAAATAAATAAATGAATTAATAAAAAAACTTTAGTTATTCTACAGAAATATATATTTTTAAAGACAGACATTTCATGTAAATTATGTGTATTTTTCAAGATATTGTAAGTAATTTGACGGAGCAAAAAGTTAGTTATTCTACAGATATATATATATTTAGATAAAGATATTTAATTTATTATGTACAGGGTTTTTATAGTTTTTTTTCTACATTTAGTACAGATAAACTAAAAGTACAGTAAAATGAATAAATGAATTAATAAAAAAACTTTAGTTATTCTACAGAAATATATATTTTTAAAGACAGACATTTCATGTAAATTATGTGTATTTTTTAAGATATTGTAAGTAATTTGACGGAGCAAAAAGTTAGTTATTCTACAGATATATATATTTTTAGATAAAGATATTTAATTTATTATGTACAGGGTTTTTTATTGTTTTTTTCTACATTTAGTACAGATAAATTACTTTTAGTAAAAATATTTATCATTAAATAGAAGTTGAATGTAAAATGAAGGTACGTGTTTGGAAACTTTTGCTGGCAGAGTTTTTACTGTTTCTTTGTGTAACAGTGTAACATTTAGCAGTAAGTGTGTACTGGAGGTGGAAGGCGGCGTGCCAGCAGACAGACAGCTGAAGCCGGCGCTCCCCTCCTCCACCCTGGAGAGGGAAGATGATACTCTGACCTTCCTCTTTACTCTCAGCAGCTCCACATGTCAGTCTCAACACTTCACTTTGTACTTTTATACATTCTGCAGGTTCATTTCCTCAAAAGAAATATCCACGAAAGAGAAGAAGCCTAAAATTCTCTGCTCACCATTCCTAGATTTAATGTGAACCGGAGCCGAGATCTTAGAGATCAATTTTGATTCATTAATCATCACATTAAAATACCTTCAGGAGTCCAAATTTACCCTCCACACCAGCCATCAACCATCCATCTTATCTTCTATTCCATCAGCCAAACTCTCTCTCTAAGTTTATCTATTTATAAAAAGAACTTCAATCAACTAAACTTTACATTTTTATTTTGTTTTATTCCAGCAACCAAACTCAATAAATGTAATTATTTTTAAATTATTACAGGACAAGCAATATCTCAGCCAAACTTATTGAATTTACTGATATTTTAAATTTAACTTTAAATTTAATGTAAAATAAATGTCTTTATACTTACATTTATTTATGTAAAACAAACATCTTTAGACATTAAATTTAATGTAAAATAATTGCTTTATACTTACATTTTTTATGTAAAATGTATTTGTTTTGTGACTGTATAATAAATGTCATGATACTTTAGATTTACGATAAATGAAATGTACTTTTCTTTTAAATTTTCTTTAAATGTCTTTATATTTGAATTGTACATAAAAAATAACATCTTTAAAGTAATGCAATGTTATAATGTTTATCAGCTTTAAATAGGTTATGTAAATATAATATATTATATATATATTTAATATTAATAAATAGAAAGAGTATATATATATATATATATATATATGTCATAAATTTAAAGCAGAAACTCTTAAAATATATTCATTAATAAAATCATATATATTATATATTTTAAATACATTATAAATATGTTTTGCTATCAATGAACTAAACTTTAAACTTTTATTTCCTTTAAAATAGTTTTTTTTTTCCAACAACCAAACTCTATTCTCGACTTAAATCAATAATGTAAAGAGTAGCTCAACTGAACTTATTTTATCTATTTATTTTCCGTAGTCAATTCAAAACTGGAGCATTTGACCAACTAAACTTCTCAAATGTGTTTATTTGTAATAAAAGTATAAATTGAATAAAAGTTTTCAATTCTCCATAATTCAGCATATCTTAAAAATACTCAACTTGTAATTAAATATATTTAATCAATATTTTTTGCCTAAAAAGGTTATGTTGAATTTTCATGACCTTTGACCTCTCGAAGCAGAACTTACTTACTTTTTAAATTAATGTATAAAACAGACATTATTCTGTTCTAATGCTGCTTATATATAAATATTTTTTTAAAGTTAAAAACACGCAAAAACACATGAAAAGTCTGAGATATTTAGAGCACAATTCTATTAATTAATTATTTATTATTATTATGGATTTTTTTTAAATGAATATTATTAAACTGTATCTATTTTGGCAACCCTTTTATTATGTATTGTTTTCATCATGAGATGGATGAGAAACATTTTTCATGAAGAAAAGTGTCATCTGAATGAAGCCAAACTGTCAAAAACATCTTTATACATTAAATTTAGTGTAAAATAAACGACTTTATACATTAAATTTACAAAAAAAAATAAACGTCTTTATACATTAAATTTACTAAAAAATAAATGTCTTTATACTTCAATTTTTTTAATGTAAAATATACATCTTGATCCTTTAAATTGACAGAAAAATAAACGTCTGCATACATTACATTTAGTGTAAAATAAACAACTTTATACATTATATTGACGGAAAAATAAACGTCTTTGTTCTTTAAATTTAATGTAAAATAAATGTCGTTTTATATTAAACTTCATGGTAAATAAATGTCTTTATACTTACATTTTTTATGTAAAATATCTTTGTTTCTTAAAATGACTGTATAATAAACATCATTAAACTTTAGATTTACGATAAATTAAATATACTTTTCTTCTCTACCGTAAAATAAATCTCTTTATATTTTAATTTGACATTAAAATAAACATCTTTAAAGTAATGTTATGCAGTAGAATTAATACTATTAAAAGTTATCTATTTTGGCAACCATTTTTATTACCGGTATGTATTATTTTCATCATGAGATGGATGAGAAATATTTTTCATAAAGAAAAGTGTCACCTGGATGAAGCCAAACTGTCAGAATAATAACAATCTCACAAGAAGAGGAGGAAGTGAAAGTGTTTGTGTGTGATCTGGTATTTTTATACTTCCTGTTGAAACCAGAAACTGTTTTGTTTAGTGACATAAAAAGAGATAAAGATGAAACACAAGAAGTGAATGGGCTGTAGATATGAATCAGTTAGATGAATCAGAAAAGCTTTATATCAGGTTTGTATCAGGTAGCAGTTCATGACAAAGTGTTAGAAATAAGTGAATTCATGTTAAAAAATAAAGAAGTGTGTGTGAGACGAGCTAAGAGGGTGAAGTGACAAGGAACGCTGGACTCGGATGTTATTTCATTCAGCTGCAACAGCTGCTGCTCTTCAAAGTTCATTCAACAAGAGAAGCTTCATACTTTACTTATCTAATGGAAAAAAAACGTCTTGATACTTTAAATTTACTGTAAAATAAACGACTTTATACATTAAATCTACTAAAAATAAACGTCTTTATACTTTAAATTTACTGTAAAATAAATTACTTCATACTTTAAATTTACTGAAAAATAAACCTCTTCATACATTAAATTTACTAAAAAAATAAACATCTATATATTTTAAATTTACTGAAAAATAAACTTCTTTATGCTTTAAATTTACTGTAAATTAAACGACTCTATATATTAAATTCACTAAAAAATAAATTACTTTATACTTTAAATTTACTGAAAAATAAACTTTATACTTTAAATTTACTGAAAAATAAATGTGTTTATACTTAATTTATTTTATGTAAAATAAACGTCTTTATCCTTTAATTTTACTGAAAAATAAATGACTTTATACTTTAAATTTACTGAAAAATAAACAACTTTATACATTAAATTTACTGAAAAATAAACATCTTTATACATCAAATTTACTGAAAAATAAAAATCAATTTACTAAAAAATAAATGTCTTAATACTCAAATTTTTTATGTAAAATAAATGTCTTGATACTTTAAATTGAGGAAAAAATAAACGACTTCATACATTAAATTTACTGAAAAATAAACTTTGTTGTACTTTGTATGTGTAAAATAAATGTCTTTACACTTACATTTTTATGTAAAATAAATGTCTTTATACATTAAATTTAATGTAAAATAAACGTCTTTATACTTAAATTTTTTTATGTAAAATGTCTTTGTTTGTTAAAATGATTTACGATAAATTAAAGGTACATTTCTTTAAATTTAAATTTTAAATGTCTTTTAATTTTAAAATAAACATCCTTAAAGTAATGTAATGCAGTAGAATGTTATAATGTTTATCAGTTTTAAATAGGTTGTGCAAGTATTATTATTTTAATAACATACATATATATGATATGTATGTATAATATATTACCCCCCCCCCCCCCCCCCCCCCCCCTTTTTACATTGCATTTTGTTTTATTTTAGGTAAATTATATTTAAGTCAATGATTAATTGTGTTAAATAATCTTAATACTGACCAAAATAACCATGATAATGATTTTTGAGTTTTGTTGGTTCCACTATCCTGCTCTGCATGACGTTAATGTAAAGAATGTTAATTAAAAAAACATATATGTTTTCAATGATTACAATGCACCATTAAAAATGTTTATAAAAAGTCATAAAATCCTACTTCTCAAGTCTGAGCATTCATTTAATACCAATTAGGACCTTACTTTCAGCGTAATGAATTCTGTGCCTTCAGTTAGTAGGCTAGCAGTTTCCCCCTGCTTCCAGTCTTTATGCTAAGCTAAACTAATTCCAATTTTAACTTCTGTAAAGAAAACAAATATTTCACGTATGAAGACATTTATTTTACTTTAAATTTAAAGTACAAAGACATTTATTTTTCCATCAATTTAAAGTATCAAGACGTTTATTTTAAGTAAAAAAATGCAAGTGTAAAGACATTTAAATTTAATGTATAAAGTTTTTTATTTTACAGTAAATTTAATGTATAAAGGCGTTTATTTTTCTGCCAATTTAAAGTATCAAGACGTTTATTTTACATAAAAATGTAAGTATAAATACATATATTTTTAAAATAAATTTAATGTATAAAATTGTTTATTTTTTCAGTAAATTAAATGTATAAAGTAGTTTATTTTATAGTAAATGGAATGTATAAAAACATTTATTCTTCCGTCAATTTAAAGTATCAAGATGTTTATTTTACAGTAAAAAAATTAACTATAAAGACGTTTATTTTTCAGTAAATTAAATATATAAAGTTGTTTATTTTACAGTAAATTTAATGTACAAAGACATTTATTTTTCCCTCAATTTAAAGTGTCAAGACATTTATTTTACATTTAAAAAATGTAAGTATAAAGACATTTATTATTTAGTAAATTTAATGTATGACGATGTTTATTTTTCTGTAAATTTAATTTATAAAGTCATATTTCACATCACTGCTGACTAATTCTTTCAACCAAACCTCACCGGGATGTTTTTTAGTGTTTCGGATAATAAAAGAAAATAACTCTAATGGGAACTTTAACCCTCTAAACACCACCATACAAACATGAAGTATGTTTTCTTAAAAATAAATAAATAAATAAAAAACTGAATGAAAAGCATTGTTTTTTTGCTTTAAATGTTTCAATTAAGGTGCAAACTCAGAGCGGCTGACACCAGGTTTGGGTTTAACTGATTGAAATGTACAGATTGCACTATATCAAGGGGATTAAATGGGGTTTGTGTGGATTAAAGGTGGGTTAGGGGGGTTTAAGCCCCTTAAAATTCATCAAATAGTGTTAAAGCCATTCCTGGTTTTCACTTTGACTGAAAAAAAAGTCCCTTTAGGGTAACGGGCTTAGTGATTGGATGGCTTTCATGTTATTTGGTAGATTTTACATTTCTTTTTTACCTTTAACATTCAAAATGCCCATTAAAAGTACCTAAAAGAAGTACATTTAAGGGGTTTTAGGGTCAAAACTTAAGGGGTTTGGTTTAACCCTGAGAAAGGAATAGATTTTTTCCCTTATTTACAAATTTATTTTAAATATTTCGCAAATCCATTAATAAATATTTTTGTTTTTAATCAGTTTTTGGCTTTAAAAAGACACTGAACTGTGCATAAACTGACTGAAATGACCTCAGTATATTACAATGTGTTAATTATAGCATTAGAATACTTTAACCTTTACGACCAAGTTAATTTAAGGGGGTTTGAGGTTATATTTAAGAGTTTTATAGTGACAATGGACCCTTTAGGGGTTCATGACCTTTCCCTTAATTAAAAAAATCTTCAAAAAAATCCATTAAGTTACACATGAAATCTGCCCTCATATGTCACTATTGGAAGGATAAAACACTCTTTAAATATATTCTTATCCATGAGAAACTATGACTGTTTTAATATTTTAAATTGATCATGCCTCTTTAAACCCCTTAAATCCTGCAGCAAAAACACCTCAAATATCTAAGAATATTGTTACAGGGTGAACTGAACTAAAAAGGCTTTTAACTGTATATTGTTTTGTGTCCTTTAAAAGTTTTCTTTCCCCACATTTGGAGTCCAGGTGAAGGTTAATTACAAAAATAACTCTTTAAATCCCTTAAACCCTGCAGAGAACTCATTAAAAACGCCTTAAATATATAAGACTATTGTTACAGGGTGAACTGAACTAAAAAGGTTTTACTTGTATATTGTTTTGTGTCCTTTTAAAGTTTTTTGTCCCCATTTTTGGAGTCTGGGTAAAGGTTAATTACAAAAATAATTCTTAAAATCCCTTAAACCCTGCAGAGAACTCAGTAAAAACACCTTAAATATATAAGAATATTGTTACAGGGTAAACTGAACTAAAAAGGGTTTTACTTGTATATTGTTTTGTGTCCTTTTAAAGTTTTTTTTTTCCCCACATTTGGAGTCCAGGTGAAGGTTAATTACAAAAATAACTCTTAAAATTCCTTAAACCCTGCAGAGAACTCCGTAAAAACACCTTAAATGCATTAGAATATTGTCACATGGTGCAGAGTCAGAAGTGGTTGATGAATATCACAGGGTTGAGCCCAGGTAAAGGTTAATTTAACGTGTATAACATGTGAAAGAAGCCCTCATGGCGTCACACAGAGGGGAGGATTAGGTGTCCCGGCCGGGTGTTACCTTCTCCTGCGCTCTGGTCAGCCGCTTCTGCACGTTGATGGCCAGTTTCCCGGCGGTGACCCCTTTCCCGATCTCGGCCATGTCGCCCGGCGGTGTCCGGAGGAGCAGAGGGACAGAGACAGAGACAGAGACAGAGGGAAATAGACGGAGGGACAGAGGGACAAGTGTCGCTGGAGGAGACGCGCCTGTGCGTAAAACCCCCTTTGGCTCACTGCGCGTAACTCTAATCCCGTTGACAGCTTCTTAAAGGTGCAATGCGTAATTTAATCCGGTTTGTATAACAAAACAAGAAAAAAAATAAAATAAAAAAAAGCAGGTAGAATGTGGACGGCGGGACAGAGGACAGAGGGACAGGTCCAGGTCCGGTTCTCTCTCTCTCTGTTAATTGATGCAGACAGATATTAAGTTTCCTCCTCAGTCAGACTCTTAAAGGCGCAGCACGCCGTTATTATTAGCCGACATCTGTTGCACACATGCAGCTGGTGTGTGTCCTTATTTATTCACACACACACACACGCACGCACGCACGCACGCTCATACGCACGCACGCAGGCACACACGCTCATACGCACGCACGCTTGCACACACACACACACACACACACACACACACACACACACACACTTTTTGATTACAAACCGGTAGATGTCAGTAAAGGTGCGTTCACGTGTCAGCAGGTCAGCAAGTGACAGACAGCTTTAACCCTCTGGAGTCTCCAAAAGCACCAAAGCATGACTTCTTCATGACATCCAGACTAGAAAACAAAGCAGCGTGGAGCCCTACTGTAAATTTACCTCTAAAGTTCTGGCTGTAAACTCCATGAGGCCAGTTTCAGTTTGATGATGATATACCAAGTAAAACTGGAGACAAGCTCAAATATATTTTGTATAAAATGATAGAACTGGAAGCCTCTTATATGTTAGATTTGACACCTTTGTTCACATTTGCAACAATTAAAATTCTTTATTGAGCATGATAGTGTTTTGAAAGTAAAAAAAGATTCAAAATCACATTTTATGTTGGACTAAAGGACTAAAAAAGACACAGAATGACTAAAAAAATACACAAAATGACTAAAATTATTACGCTAAACACACAAGACACAAATAAAATAGAGTCCCACTAGAATAAAAAACAGAGTTGATGACAGGATCACACACAATCACAAGATCACATTTTTGTTGGTTTTTCTTTGGTTCTTTTTAGTTCAAAATGTTGATCCAGTAAGTCAGAATAAAAAATAAATTATTATCAGGTCATAGAGGTGAGGTTGTGCTGAAAAAAATATATCAACATGGTATTTAAACATTTTTAAGTGGTGTATACAGGCAGGATTAAAAGGATTCAAAAATGGACAAGATAGCCCAAAACTCCAAAGAGTTAATCACGTCTTCAATACCACATTGTAAACATACTCCATTAAACTGTTAAAATATTCCATTAGTTACAAGTAGGGCTGGCCGATATGGACCAAAAGTCATATCCCGATATATTTAGGCTGAATATCAATATATGATATACATCCTGATATTTTTATCACAAAGTGAGAGCAAATGTTCAGTCAAAGTCAAATATGACATGTCACAAGTAATTTTATTGAAACCGTTTATTTAAGTGAACATAAATACTGTATAACATCAGGAGTACCTTTTTTTAAATCAAAACTCCATAAAGCACACCTTTAAATTAAGAAATATCTTAAAAATAGCCCATGAAATAAAATAGGCCATTCTTTTTCAGAAATAAATATATTTATATGAGAAAAAAAAATGAACATTACAAAAGAACTAAATATGACAAACCCTAGTAATGGCAGCATTTTTATATATAGAAAGAAAAATTGAACTATATAGATATATGTAATATGGTCTAATTCCATTTCACATTTAGAAATATATAATATATATATATCAATATATTACCCAATCCTAGTTACAAGTAAACAGTAAAAGTCAATACCACACTAAAAACATAAAAATATGGTGAAAAGTCTGGCACACTAACCAACAAATAACAGTAAACAATCATAAGCTAATTTGCATTTAATTTATTTTAAAAATATATAGATAATAGACAGTGAATATCTGTACTTAAATAATATATATTTGTAAAAAAAAATGTTTTTACTTGACAAATATGATGAAAAGTGACAACTTTTGCTGCAATTATCTGTATTTAAAATAAATTATCTGTAAAATAACTTACGGCTGTTTATTGTTTTTTGACACTAGTTAACTTTTTACAGTTTTTTTTAAAAGATTTCTTTGAAGATTTACTTTTTACATTAAATTGAAAGATTTACTGTAGGAAATCAGAAAGCTACCTTCATTTTACACTCAGAAATATGATCTCTATTTTTTTGTATTTTACATAGAATTCATTATAATTTAACATTTAAGATCATTATGCAATTGAATGATAATATAAATATTAATTTACAGATTTCAATATTCGTTTTATGGTTAATTTTTGTAATAAAAGTTATGACATTTGACCTTCATGTAGAGGAACCAGGCAGCAACCTCCGGGTCTGAGCAAGGAGGCAGGAAGTGCTTTAAGCTGCATTCTAACGAAAATTCCAGCAGGGGGCGCTAAGTTTGGCTGCAAAAAAAATCTGTCTATTCATTTCAGTGCAAAATGAGAAAACTTCTCACTTGATTTATTACCTCAGAAATGTTTTTTAGGACAACACTATGGTCTCAATCACTAGTAAAAAATCTTCTTCAAGACAATTTGATGTTAATAGTTCAAATAATGGACCCATTTAAAAGAAAATAGAAGATAAAGAATCATATGATTTGGGGTGTGGCTACCTTTGATTGACAGGTCAACGTTACGTAATGTTAGATATAAAAAAGGACGTGTGGCTGTTTCAAACTTTCACTTTCACTTTCACTGTATTTGTAATGTAGTCCTTGAAAAATTTTCTGAGGTAATAAATCAAGTGAGAAGTTCTCTCATTTTGCATTGAAATGAATGGACATAGATGTTTTTGCATGTTGTTGCAGATGTTTTTCACCCCCTGCTGGAATTTTTGGTAGAATGCAGCTTAAGGCACTTCCTGGTTGGCCTCCTTGCTCGGACCCGGAGGTTGCCGTCTGGATTGTTCCCAGCCTCAGACAACTGTTGTATTTTCACAGTATTTAACACAGAATTTAATCTAATATTGCTAATGCATTAATTGCATTTTTTTTTTTTTTTGTTTAAAGTCAAAAACAAAAACAAATACGAGAAATGGTTCAGAGAGTGGAGTTACCTGCCTTCTGGAGTGGGTTTTTCCTCACCCAGCTCTACCTGGGTTGTGGTGCTTGTGGTCTTCATTTCTGGTGACTCTCTGACATTCTCCATACGGAGTTACTTTACTTTTTATTTTTATTAAAGTTTCGATTTTTCAGAAACATCAGCGTCACGCTGTTTGAAAAATTGTTTGAGGAAACTTTTAAAATTGAATTATCTGACACCTACCGAAAATCCTCACCTATTTCTCTGTGCAGATCATTTGATGGGGAATGATGAGCAGGAGACGTCCAAGTTCTCAGTTTAACATAATTCTATTACAATACGTCAAGAAATGTGCAGAGATCTCTGGGTTCACTCTACATGTCCCTGATACACACAGACAGGTTTCAGGTCATGAAGTCTGAACTTCTCTCCTTTCCCTCGAACCCCTTTTTATCTAACAATTGTTTACTTAGACATGAAGGAAGATTCCTTCCAGGAAATGCCGCCTCCTTGATCCGCCGATTCGTCAGTTTTAATCAATACAGGGACACGTCATGTCACCGGGCAGCAATCTTCTCTGCCCGGCACACTGTGTCCTGACCTGGCCTCTTCTCCAAAACATTCAACAAAACCTTCAGCCTTGTTGTCTTACAGAGATATAATTTGGAGACAAATATAAAATATATATTCTTTGTGATTATAGAATCTTACTAAGTTTAAGCAAATTGAATATATGTATTTTAAAGTAATCACAGTTTCTAAACCAATATTAACACACAAATATAATCATTGTATCAAAATCATATTGTACGATTAATATATAAATGCATAGAGAGAGATAGTACAACCAAGGTTAGTGGATTACGCATGCATAGTGACCTTCACCACACAGAGACAGACAACAGAGACAGAAAGGGAGAGATAAAAAGAAACAGAATAATCAAATTATTTTAACAACACCCTCAAATGCGTCACCGGAACTCACACCTGACGCTATAAAGCCAAATTTTCCAAAGGTCAACCTTTCTTTCCTGTTTTTGAAATTGAATTCAATGACTACCTTGAATGTATCAAAATAATTGATAATAACAAATGTATACATACTGTTACTAATTCAAGAAATATTTGGAGAAATGTAATGTCATGCCTTTTTCTTTTTTTCCTCCTTCCTTTTTAATTATTTTATTATTCTGTTTAATTCACACCTGTACTGACTTATGCACTTCATTCACTTTGTCTCATATTTATTTATTTTCTCAATATGTGATGACACACTTTCTTTTGTTCTACCCAAGATGAATGTTGTGACTTCTCAATAAAGTTTTGAAAAGGGAAACTGAAAACAGTGGCTGAACGAATAATATAAACTTTAATTTTGAAAACCAAGATGAAGTGGTGGACTCAGGCTGGTTTGAAAAATCAACTTATAACATTACAATGCATCTTCTTAATTGAAATGCCACCCTACAGGCCACTACATTATGGTTTATCCATTTAAAGGCGGGCAACACCTTGTTTCCTAAAGATTCCTCTGACTTGAAGGTCTGTGCTGTATCAATATGACTATTATATATATTAATATTTCCTTTGTCATTCTTAGAGACATATAACTGTCACCATCCATTCCTCTGCTGCTCTGCCAGTAATTTTCCACTCTCCTCCCCTCTGCTCACTCTCCCTGCTGGCCACGCCCTTCTCATCAGCCAACTCTGTTCACCTGTGCACTCAGGTGCTCCTCATCAGCATCCAGCCACTATTTAAGCTACACCAGCCCAGCACTACAGCGCCAGATTGTCTTTGTAGTATGCAGAACTTTCCAGCGCTTTTCCTCGGCTTGATTTCCCGGTTCCGACCCTGCTTGTTCCTGACCCAGAATCTTCGTCTCTGCCCTGGATATCTAACTGCCTTCCGTCCCCGACTCCGAACCCTGCCTGTGAGTTCCTGGTGTTATTTTGTCTGCTTCTGTTGCCACTCCGGCTTCTCCGTGGAGGATTACTCTTCGGCCAGCTTTTGCTTTGGACTTCTGGACTGCAGCTCTGTCTATAGACTTGTCAAGAAATACTGTGTTCCTGCCTGCTGCCTAGTGCAGTCATCTGTTGTTCACTGTTGCAGTAAAATAAAGAACATAAAAATCACAGTAGGACTGTACTGCGTTTGGGTCTTCCTGATTTGTGACAATAACAGTTAAATAATATAGAGGATTTTCTATGTTGTAAACTTAGTCATATGCAGTGGTGGAATATAACTAAGTACATGTACTCAAGTTCTGTACATAAGTACAATTTTGAGGTACTTTACTTGAGCATTTCCATTTAATGTAACTTTATACTTCTACTCCACTACATTTATCTGCCAGCTTTAGTTACCTTTCAGGTGGAGATTTAACATAAAAATGTAACTCTATCTTTACAACATTAAAACACTGCTTACATAAATTCAAATACAAATAATCGAATAATATATTTTGTGTGTGTGTGTGTGTGTGTGTGTATATATATATATATATATATATATATAAAAGCTCCGGACCACGACTTCTTCATGACGTCAAAAAAAGACACAAAAATGACCAAAAAAGACACAAAATGACTAGAAAAATAGACACAAAATCACCATAAAAGACACAGAAGACACAAAATGACAAAAAAGACATAAAATGACCAAAAAAAGGCATAACAACAGACACAAAATGAACAAAAACGACACAAAATGACAAAAAAGACAAAATAACTAAAAAAAGACACAACAATAGACACTAAATGACTAAAAAAAATACAAAAACCCCCCACAAAAAAAGACACAAAAAGACATGAAAAGGGTTAAATGAACAAAATAGTCCAAGACTCTATAGAGTTAAGTGAATTTTGACAATGATAATTTTGTACTTTTACTTAAGTCAGTTTTGAATGCAGGACTTTTACTTGTAGTGGAGGGATTTCACAGTGTGGTGTTAGTACTTATGCCTAAGTAAAGGATCAGAATACTTTTTTCCACCACTGCTGGTGAGTGCCCAGGGGCTCATATTCTTGGGGTGCTACACATACGAAGCAAAATCTGGCCTGCACTACCAAAAGGCTCAACAGGTGGCGCACAATCACAGAACACCTTGATTCTGTCGGAGAATCATGAGCACTGGGGCGGAAATCATCCTTTTGTTTCTGGTTTATCACAATAGTGCAGCAGATTAATGGCATATTTCAAGAGAATCGTTCAAATTGGTATACAGGAATGAAATTTGGCACAGATACTCTCTAAGGCAGGGGTCGGCAACCTGAGGCTCCAGAGCCACATGAGGCTAATCAGGCTGTCTGCAGAGGCTCCCTGTGGCTGTGACCAAAAAAATATACAAAATGCAAAGTTTACTTCTTTACATTTTACATGTAATTTATCATTGATGCAGGCTCAAAGCCATTTGTATTCTTCACTTGTAAAATTGTGTAGCTATATGGCAGTGAAACATATTTTAAAAACCTTTTAGTCAACTAAAATGTGTCTCATAGCTTATAAAAGTCTACAGGCCGGCACCGTAACCTCTACATTTTTTACAATTTCAAGTCTAGTTTTAGATTTCCCTTCGCTAGGCTAGCTTTCAATTCCAAATCTCCCAAGATATTTCTTCTTCTGTTTCCAGCCTCCAGCCAGATTTGCACTTGGGTCCTTGCTACATTCTGACAAAAATCATATTAATAAATGCTCACAAGGACCTATTAATAATGTTGGTAGGCTAATTTAGACTGAGTAGGCTGTTTTATCTTCATTCTAAAGCTCAAAATTAGGTTTGCGGCTCCATTCAGACTTTTTTCTCTTATTTTGGCTGACAATGGCTCTTTTGTTAGTACAGGTTGCCGACACCTGCTCTAAGGTCTCTAAGGTCACTTTTTGGGAAAAAGGCATTGGCCATCCAAAAATTCAACATGGCGGCCATTTTTCAAGATGGCCGCTATTTCTGTCAAATGCTCATTATGTAAATTAATGACATATATTCTAAAAATAGGAGTAATTGAATAAAAGTGACATTAACAATGCCAGTTTTTAAGATTGTAAGTTTTACCCATTAAACTACACTTTAAATCCAAGTTAAAAAAGATATGTTTTTAGTCTGCTTTAAAAAGAAAACATTGTACCAGACTGTAGTTCACTAGAGGCACCATAACCTGATTTAGGATTTATTCTAGGTATTGTGAGAAACCCAGTTAGTAAATTGTTTAATCTGTGCTGTGGGACCAAACCTGAAATGTGTGTTTTTGTGTGTGTATGTTCACAGAAAAGCACAGACACACACACACACACACACACACACACACACACACACACACACACACACACACACAGTCATTTCATTCACCTTACCTTGGATGAACTTGTCCATAAAACATCAGCAAAATCTGCTATTCCATTATTGGCTTTTTCATTTTTCTGTGCAGAAGTGGTTGAATTTCTCTAGAAATTAAGAATGAGGAAATAAGCCATTTCATAACAGTATACTCCAAACTAAACGACTCTAAAAGTCAGAAATACTTAAAAATAAACACAATACTTACTCAGAATTAGGTAATTTCGCCTGTGTGGTTTCTTGATAATACGATTATTTTCTTATTTTTATTGTCTGTCTCAGCAAACATGTCTGCCATTTTTTCCAAGATGGCCACTATTTCAGGAGAGAGGAATCATGTTGTGGGAGAGACAAAAAGTGAGTAAAAAAAAACTAAAAAATGTTTAGAACTTCAAATTAACTTTCTTCTGTTGATTCTTGTTTTTCAAACATCATAATTCCAACCCTCCTCCTTAATCCGGGCTTTTTGAGTTTTATTTTTTATTTTATTTTAATTGTCTTAATCTGCATGTGTTAAGACTTGTGGGAGAAAGCAGGGCATCCCGGAGGAAACCCACAAAGTGATGTTAATTGATTATTATTGATGTTGTGTTGTTATTGTTGTTGTTGGTGTTTTTTTAATGTGTTAATGTGTTGGAGAAACCGGAGCACCCCAGAGAAAACCCAAAAAGTTATGATGATCTGTTGTTATTGATGTTGTGATGATGTCGTTGTTGATGTTGTGATGATGTTGTTGTAGATGTTGTTGTTGATGTTGTTCAGCATTTTTCACAGATGACTTTGTGACTTGGGTGGTGGGAGGGAAAGGTAAGTTAGTCCAGGTCCAGGTCCTTCAGGTTCTTGTTCCTCCTCCACTTGTCTTGTCTCCTCAGCCCAAGACGGCAGGCTCTTTTCAGGACAGGTGGACTGGGGAGGGACGCCTCCTGCTGGCACGGCTCCTCGTCCTGCTTGTCCTCAGGTGGACCTTCAGTCCTGGGTCTTTTTCTCAGGAGAGGAGTGTCGACAACTTCTTCAGCTCTTTCAGCTCTTTCAGCTTTGAGCTCGGTGGAGAGCTCAAAGTTGAGCGCCAACTGAATACTGAGCTGATTTGCCAGCTTGTCCACCTCCTTCTGGAAAAGGCTCTGATCTTTCATTGTGTTTTCTTGAAGAGTCCTGAAGTCCTCCTGCATCTTTTCTTGTACCTTGTCCTGCTCTGCCTTCAGGTTCTGGATCAGAGTCTGGTCGGCTGACGCCCTCTCTGAGTTGACCTGGATTTGATGATCTAGCTCATGCTGAAGGAAGGTCGCCTGCTGTTTGACAGCGACCACATCAGCTTCGTACTTCAGACTGAGCTCTTGGTGTGACTCTTTGGCCTTCTCTCTGAAGGTCTCCCTCACCTGTGTGGCAATCCTTGCAGTGCTCAGAGTTGCTGGATCAACGTATTTCTCGAGTCTTTCCAGGTCTTTCTTGAACTCTTTCCCCCTGTTGATGAACATTTCTTTCAGGGTTTTCTGACGAGCAAGCTCTTGCTTCATACGTATATTTTCAAATGTAAACACAAGCACTGCCCCGTTATGAATATGATGATTAATAGGTGTAACATAGAACTATAATCTAGACCAGGGATGGGCAACTGGAGGCCCGGGGGCCACATACGGCCCGCACCCTCACTTGAAGTGGCCCTCAGTACAACTACATGCATTTGAGCATGAAATCTTAAATGCAGTGTAAAAATGCACAAAATGACTTCTTGCAATTAATGTTGGTCTGCTGTTCTTGCACTGAAAAAAAAAAGAAATCACAGTCAGTGGTTATTTTTGATTTGCTTTAAACTTTTTGTATTCCTATTTATACTGTTGTACATGTGTTTGAGCATGAAATATGTTAAGTTACTGCACTGTAAACATATTTAAAATTGCAGTTTCATCATATCTGGTTAAGTGCACGGTCCTATATGTGGCCCTGTGGTAGTGTCCATGAAAAATTGTGGCCCCCTCCAGCATTTAAGTTGCCCATCCCTGATCTAGACAAAGTAGGGACATTGTTTTTAATGGGTTAAGAAATACAAAATGCACCATTTTCATTAAGATGTCCAACTCCAGCCTGTTCTCTCCTCAAAAACGTATGGGTTGTGTGCACAAGCAGCGAAAAACGAGCTATATTGACGTATTTCACTGACCACTTCAATGCACCTGAGGCCATCTCGCTGATGTAGTAGTGATTGACATCGAACCAGATTTAAAAAGGCAGTTGGAGGAAAGGTCAAACAAATGGCAGACTTTCATGATTTTACAACATAAATCCACAGAAACTGCAGCTTTTTTTTACAACCACAGACCGTAAGTGTGTGGTACTTTAAGAGTGCGCCGCTGTACTGTGAAAGTGAGCCGCGATACCTACATACGTGTTGTAATGTGTGGTACTGACACACAACATATTCTGTCATTTAGGTTGGAGATCTTGTTGCCAACTCCAATTCCAGATGAAACAATTGGAATAAAAAGCATGAATTTCAAATGTCAATATCTATTTACTCCCGTTACATTTTATTCATAAAATGTTTGAACTTCCCTATCATGTAATACAGGGGTTCCCAAAGTGTGGTGCATGCACCCCTGGGGGTGCACGAGCTGCCGCTAGGTGGTGCGCGAGATGAAAAATGTAATGGCACATTTTTTCCCCCACACAATAAAGAAGTGTAAATAAACATTTCCTTTGTAAAATGTAAAATCCAAAACTGTAATATTGATTAATAAATAAATGCAGGCTATTCAAAATGCACTTCATCTTAAAATAAAGCGTAGAAGAAGTTATCTTCTTCCATTTTTCCAACCTGTGTTATGATGACGGGGTGGTTTAGCTCAACGGTCATTTGAACTTACTGCAATTTTTGTTCAACGTGGCTCAAAATATTATACCATTTTCCCCAACTTATGTGCTTTCTGCCTCTGATCCTGAGCCTGTCATCATCCTCTTTGCTCTTAAAAGTGGAAGCTTGCGCATAACTTTGTTGCATTATATTGAAACTGTGTTTCAGATTAATTCAAATGCGAGACCGCATTGTTGTGATGGTGATTATTTAATTATATGTGTCTTCTGGTCATTTGAGCATGATTAAACATGCCTTTAATATGGCTATAAAAAAGCTTATTGCATTTTGTTTTTTTTTGAAGGTATGGGGGATTGGGGGTGAGTCAACACGGTTTGGACATAGAAGGGGGTGCAGAGCTTAAAAAGTTTGGGAACTGCTGTCCTAGATGGTACTTTATCAAGTTTTTACCCATAAAGGCCCATTACAATATCTTGTTTCTTCTTAAAGGGTAAATTTGAGAGATTTTTAGGGTCACAATTTAAATATTGTTTTCTAATATTAATAATAATAATAATAATAATAATCATAACCATAATCATAATCATAACCATTAAGTATTAGTAAAGTGTAGGCTATAAGAAAATAAATAGCCTTAATACTAAGCGGAACCTTTGAATGTCCTTGTTTGCCGTCGGTGGTAAAATCGCGCACTGTCAACAGGAAGCGGCGGAAGGAGCGGCTAAGGTCTGTAGTTTTAAGTATTAATTCTCTTATTTTAACATTGTATACACGTTAAAGGAGGTTATATTCATGTTAAAAGCTATTGTTGTAGAACAACGAGTAAGCTACATTCAGTAATATTCCACAAATGACTGAAAAACAAACTATTAGCAAATTAGCTAATTTACCATGTCAGCTATGTTTCCTTGAACTGACTCTCGAACAGAAAGTATGAATAAATGGAATAATTTCGAGTATTGTGATAGCAAGATGATCGCCGAATTGAAGAATACATCCTAAAATGCAGTCCGTATATATATAAAAAGAAATAACATATCTATATTTATATATAAGGAAGGAATCTTTAAACTTCAGACGTTTGTGAAGTGAGTTTTGGTGTCGATTTTAAGCTTCTGCTTCTGTCTTGAATTAGCCAGCAAACCCCGGTTCAAAAAGAGCCATTAAAAAAAAAGTAGCCATATCAGCCATGACTTGAGCTGGTGTCTTGTTATGTTTTTTTCTGTGGTGTTCACTGCACTGCTTCACCACAGTGAAAGCTGAACATTT